>NW_026126042.1:32500-95128 GCF_943737965.1 Phodopus roborovskii | reverse complement strand
TAAATCTTTCTGTTCCTCTTCTAAATTCTTAACCTTAGAATTTTTTTTGGAGTGTGTCTAAAATGTGTTACCAACTAGGGCTCATTATTTTATGTTGTTGTATTGTTGTGTTCATGTTGAAAAGATTGCAGAGTTCTTTTGCTTGGATCAATTCCATTGTTGAGTTTTGAGGAAGTGATGGAAAGGTTGCAAGGCAGAGCTGAGGAGAGATTCTTACACTCCCACCTTGTTTGGACAAGCAGGCTGTCAGAGAAACAAGTTCATGTGGGCCATGCCAAACCTGCTGTAGTTGCTACTTGGTACTTGGAGTTTCAATTAGACTATCTTATGACCTTGTGAGTTAGAGCACAACTCCAAAAAGCTGCCCGGAAACATGACTAGGGTTCCTGCTCCCAGGTGTCTCTAAGGGTAAACCACAAAGGCCTCACGCCTCCCTGAACATCCCGCATAAAACTAAAACCCAGTGTTTAAAGAGCAGGATTCCCCTCTGTAAACAGGCTCAGAGTTGAGTGTTTCCTGTTGCAAGAGGGTGTTGTGAGGAGAAATGGTAGCTAGGTGGTGGTGTTTGGGTGTGTGTGCATGTAATGGGAGCCCATCTAGAAGCTGTATCAGCAAGGGAAAAATGAAGATCCCTGCCACAGACAATTCAGATGGCAACGGGAGTGCGGGAGTCCAAGACTGGTTTGAACAGGTCAGGACTGCCTTCACCTTGACAGACAGACACAAACACACTTGAGGGTTTTTGCCTGCTGCGATTTCTACTTTAGGATCGGGTTTTCATGCACAAAGTTCAAGGAACAGATCTGTGGCCACAGGTTAAAATTTATAGACATACTAGAGAAATCAGCAATTATTTTGGAGCATGAGATCTTAAAGACAGCTCATGTTTATTTGTGCCTTCTTGTGGTCAGCTTACCAGGGTTTGATTTACTGAGTTTAGAGAAAAATCATTGTCTCTGGTCAGTAGACTTTCAACAGTTTTGATAAGCACTCTTGTAGTGTTTTACTGATTTAGGGGGCTCAAACTTTGGAGGAGGACCTAGAAAGTATCCAGACTGTTGCAACACTCTCTTCTCAAGGAAGGAACTCTCTACAACCAGGATAAGTTTGATGAGGAGCACAGACAGCATCCACCTCCAGCAAGAATGAGGAAAGTAGGGCTTTTGTCTTTCTGTGCAAATGGATTGATCTCATGTGGCTATCCATGTGATAACTAGAGTAGAGGTTAAGTCACAACTCCACAACCAAGAGACTTTAGAGTTAGGAACCAAGAATCTTCCCAAGAAGGAAGAGTGGGAGGGGAGTGTCTTACCACCCCCTCAAATGTAGAATGCTGGACTCTTGAGCTAGGATTGCTAAATGTAATCACCTGTAGGTAGGCTGTGTTGGGAAGGGAAGTTTGGCACAGCTTTTTTTGTTCCTGAGCTGTTATATCACACAGGCAAAACCTGAGCTAGTCCTGAAGTTTTCCAGCATGGAAGGAAAACATACCAAGCCTGCTTATGACTTTGAAGTGGGGATTGCCTGAAATTCCAATGGAGACTGTGAGTGAGCTGGCAGGGGCAAGAATCTATATAGGATATCTTTGTTGGGCGTTGGCACCTATTTGCAAGAACGCACACAGTTACAGCTGGGGTGTTGGAACAAAATAGGCCTGCATACATACATACACACACACACACACACACACACACACACACACACAATACACAAACACATCCTTAGGCTCCCCATGTCCTTGGTGTACTGCATAGCTGGATGGGTGTGTTTCAAAAAGTGCCCAAAGTACTTACCTTAGGGCTGTGTGTCTGGGTCCTGCTTCTGGAAACTTTTTTTTTTTTTTTTTGACTTTCCGAGAAAGGTTTCCTCTATGTAGTTTTGAACCCAGTCCTGGTGCTGGCTACATAGACCAGGCTGGCCTTGAACTCGCAGAGATCTTCCAGCCTCTGCTTCCCTAGTGCTGCATACACACACGCGCACACACACACACTCACAAACACACACACACACACATCCATAGGCTCCCCATATCCTTGGTGTACTGCACAGCTGGATGGGTGTGACACAGCTGGATGGGTGTGTTTCAAAAAAGACCCAGAGTACTTAGCTGATGGTTGTGTGTTTGGGTCCTGCTTCTGGAATCCTTATTTTTGCCTTTCGAGATAGGGTTTCTCTGTGTAGTTTTGGAACCTGTCCTGGTGCTTGCAACATAGACCAGGCTGGCCTTGAACTGGCAGAGATCTGCCAGCCTCTGCTTCCCTAGTGCTGCGATTGAAGGCATGTGCCAACAACATACAGCATTGCTGCTGAAATCTTAAACATTCATGAGCCCCAGACTTGCATTCCCAGTGCAGTCACTATCAATCCTTGAATCTAAATTATTTGCTTTGAGTGCTTGGGATGTTTGCTTATGGATTATTAATTTGAAGGGGGAAATACGTCAAAGGGAATATTTACTTCAGGTTGCATGAATTATAGGACTGTTGATTGTCACCTCCAAAGGGCTGGCCCACAACCCATGAAAGATCTAATGTTGGGCATTGCTTTCAGGGACAGTGTTTTGTGCTGTCTAAAAAAAAAAAAAAAAAAAAAAAAAACCACTAAAACAAACAACAATTTAGCTATCTTGAAGTCATTAAATCTTTCTGTTCCTCTTCTAAATTCTTAAACTTAGAATATTTTTTGGAGTGTGTCTAAAATGTGTTACCAACTAAGGCTCATTATATTATGTTGTTGTATTGTTGTGTTCATGTTGAGAAAGATTGCAGAGTTCTTTGCTTGGATCAATTCCATTGTTCAGTTTTGAGGAAGTGATGGAAAGGTTGCAAGGCAGAGCTGAGGAGGTGCCCACACTCCCACCTTGTTTGGACAAGCAGGCTGTCAGAGAAACAAGTTCATGTGGGCCATGCCAGACCTGCTGTAGTTGCTACTTGGTACTTGGAGTTTCAATTAGACTATCTTATGACCTTTGTGAGTTAGAGCACAACTCCAAAAAGCTGTGGGAAACATGACTAAGGTTCCTGCTCCCAGGTGTCTCTAAGAATAAACCACAAAGGCCTCAGCCTCCCTGAACATCCAGCTAAAACTAAAACCCAGTGTTTAAAGAGCAGGATTCCCCTCTGTAAAGCAGGCTCTGAGTTGAGTGTTTCCTGTTGCTGGAAGGTGTTGTCAGGAGAAATGGTAGCTAGGTGGTGGTGTTTAGGTGTGTGTGTGCATGTAATGGAGACATCTAAACTGTATCAGCAAGGGAAAAGTGAAGATCCCTGCCACAGACATTTCAGATGGCAACGGTACTGCGTGGAGTCCAAGACTGGTTTGAACAGGTCAGGACTGCCTTCACCTTGACAGACAGACACAAACACACTTGAGGAGGTTTTTGCCTGCTGCGATTTCTACTTTAGAGATCGAGTTTTCATGCACAAAGTTCAAGGAACAGATCTGTGGCCACAGGTTAAAATTTATAGACATACTAGAGAAAATCAGCAATTATTTTGGAGCATGAGATCTTAAAGACAGCTCATGTTTATTTTGGCCTTCTTGTGGTCAGCTTACCAGGGATTTGATTTACTGAGTTTAGAGAATAATCATTGTCTCTGGTCAGTAGACTTTTAACAGTTTTGATAAGCACTCTTGTAGTGTTTTACTGATTTAGGGGCTCAAACTTTGGAGGAGGACCTAGAAAGTATCCAGACTGTTGCAACACTCTCTTCTCAAGGGAAGGAACTCTCTACAACCAGGATAAGTTTGATGAGGAGCACAGACAGCATCCACCTCCAGCAAGAATGAGGAAAGTAGGGCTTTTGTCTTTCTGTGCAAATGGATTGATCTCATGTGGCTATCCATGTGATAACTAGAGTAGAGGGTTAAGTCACAACTCCACAACCAAGAGACTTTAGAGTTAGGAACCAAGAATCTTCCCAAGAAGGAAGAGTGGGAGGGGGAGTGTCTTACCACCCCCTCCAAATGTAGAATGCTGGACTCTTGAGCTAGGATTGCTAAATGTAATCACCTGTAGGTAGGCTGTATTGGGAAGGGAAGTTTGGCACAGCTTTTTTTGTTCCTGAGCTGTTATATCACACAGGCAAAACCTGAGCTAGTCCTGAAGTTTTCCAGCATGGAAGGAAAACATACCAAGCCTGCTTATGACTTTGAAGTGGGGATTGCCTGAAATTCCAATGGAGACTGTGAGTGAGCTGGCAGGGCAAGAATCTATATAGGATATCTTTGTTGGGCGTTGGCACCTGTTTGCAAGAACGCACAAGTTACAGCTGTGGTGTTGGAACAAAATAGGCCTGCATACATACATACACACACACACACACACACACACACACACACACACATACACACACATCCTTAGGCTCCCCATGTCCTTGGTGTACTGCATAGCTGGATGGGTGTGTTTCAAAAAGTGCCCAAAGTACTTACCTTAGGGCTGTGTGTCTGGGTCCTGCTTCTGGAAACTTTTTTTTTTTTTTTTGACTTTCCGAGAAAGGTTTCCTCTATGTAGTTTTGAACCCAGTCCTGGTGCTGGCTACATAGACCAGGCTGGCCTTGAACTCGCAGAGATCTGCCAGCCTCTGCTTCCCTAGTGCTGCATACACACACGCGCACACACACACACTCACAAACACACACACAAACACACACACACACATCCATAGGCTCCCCATATCCTTGGTGTACTGCACAGCTGGATGGGTGTGACACAGCTGGATGGGTGTGTTTCAAAAAAGGGCCAAGAGTACTTAGCTGATGGTTGTGTGTTTGGGTCCTGCTTCTGGAATCCTTATTTTTGCCTTTCGAGATAGGGTTTCTCTGTGTAGTTTTGGAACCTGTCCTGGTGCTTGCAACATAGACCAGGCTGGCCTTGAACTGGCAGAGATCTGCCAGCCTCTGCTTCCCTAGTGCTGCGATTGAAGGCATGTGCCAACAACATACAGCATTGCTGCTGAAATCTTAAACATTCATGAGCCCCAGACTTGCATTCCCAGTGCAGTCACTATCAATCCTTGAATCTAAATTATTTGCTTTGAGTGCTTGGGATGTTTGCTTATGGATTATTAATTTGAAGGGGGGAAATACGTCAAAGGGAATATTTACTTCAGGTTGCATGAATTATAGGACTGTTGATTGTCACCTCCAAAGGGCTGGCCCACAACCCATGAAAGATCTAATGTTGGGCATTGCTTTCAGGGACAGTGTTTTGTGCTGTCTAAAAAAAAAAAAAACAAAAAAAAAAAACAAAAACTTTAGCTATCTTGAAGTCATTAAATCTTTCTGTTCCTCTTCTAAATTCTTAAACTTAGAATATTTTTTTTGAGTGTGTCTAAAATGTGTTACCAACTAAGGCTCATTATATTATGTTGTTGTATTGTTGTGTTCATGTTGAGAAGATTGCAGAGTTCTTTTGCTTGGATCAATTCCATTGTTGAGTTTTGAGGAAGTGATGGAAAGGTTGCAAGGCAGAGCTGAGGAGGTGCCCACACTCCCACCTTGTTTGGACAAGCAGGCTGTCAGAGAAACAAGTTCATGTGGGCCATGCCAGACCTGCTGTAGTTGCTACTTGGTACTTGGAGTTTCAATTAGACTATCTTATGACCTTTGTGAGTTAGAGCACAACTCCAAAAAGCTGTGGGAAACATGACTAAGGTTCCTGCTCCCAGGTGTCTCTAAGAATAAACCACAAAGGCCTCAGCCTCCCTGAACATCCAGCTAAAACTAAAACCCAGTGTTTAAAGAGCAGGATTCCCCTCTGTAAAGCAGGCTCTGAGTTGAGTGTTTCCTGTTGCTGGAAGGTGTTGTGAGGAGAAATGGTAGCTAGGTGGTGGTGTTTAGGTGTGTGTGTGCATGTAATGGAGACATCTAAACTGTATCAGCAAGGGAAAAGTGAAGATCCCTGCCACAGACATTTCAGATGGCAACGGTACTGCGTGGAGTCCAAGACTGGTTTGAACAGGTCAGGACTGCCTTCACCTTGACAGACAGACACAAACACACTTGAGGAGGTTTTTGCCTGCTGCGATTTCTACTTTAGAGATCGGGTTTTCATGCACAAAGTTCAAGGAACAGATCTGTGGCCACAGGTTAAAATTTATAGACATACTAGAGAAAATCAGCAATTATTTTGGAGCATGAGATCTTAAAGACAGCTCATGTTTATTTTGGCCTTCTTGTGGTCAGCTTACCAGGGATTTGATTTACTGAGTTTAGAGAATAATCATTGTCTCTGGTCAGTAGACTTTTAACAGTTTTGATAAGCACTCTTGTAGTGTTTTACTGATTTAGGGGCTCAAACTTTGGAGGAGGACCTAGAAAGTATCCAGACTGTTGCAACACTCTCTTCTCAAGGGAAGGAACTCTCTACAACCAGGATAAGTTTGATGAGGAGCACAGACAGCATCCACCTCCAGCAAGAATGAGGAAAGTAGGGCTTTTGTCTTTCTGTGCAAATGGATTGATCTCATGTGGCTATCCATGTGATAACTAGAGTAGAGGGTTAAGTCACAACTCCACAACCAAGAGACTTTAGAGTTAGGAACCAAGAATCTTCCCAAGAAGGAAGAGTGGGAGGGGAGTGTCTTACCACCCCCTCCAAATGTAGAATGCTGGACTCTTGAGCTAGGATTGCTAAATGTAATCACCTGTAGGTAGGCTGTATTGGGAAGGGAAGTTTGGCACAGCTTTTTTTGTTCCTGAGCTGTTATATCACACAGGCAAAACCTGAGCTAGTCCTGAAGTTTTCCAGCATGGAAGGAAAACATACCAAGCTTGCTTATGACTTTGAAGTGGGGATTGCCTGAAATTCCAATGGAGACTGTGAGTGAGCTGGCAGGGCAAGAATCTATATAGGATATCTTTGTTGGGCGTTGGCACCTGTTTGCAAGAACGCACACAGTTACAGCTGTGGTGTTGGAACAAAATAGGCCTGCATACATACATACACACACACACATACACACACACACACACACACACACCCATACACACACATCCTTAGGCTCCCCATGTCCTTGGTGTACTGCATAGCTGGATGGGTGTGTTTCAAAAAAGTGCCCAAAATACTTACCTTAGGGCTGTGTGTCTGGGTCCTGCTTCTGGAAACTTTTTTTTTTTTTTTGACTTTCCGAGAAAGGTTTCCTCTATGTAGCTTTGAACCTAGTCCTGGTGCTGGCTACATAGACCAGGCTGGCCTTGAACTCGCAGAGATCTGCCAGCCTCTGCTTCCCTAGTGCTGCATACACACACGCGCACACACACACACTCACAAACACACACACAAACACACACACACACACATCCATAGGCTCCCCATATCCTTGGTGTACTGCACAGCTGGATGGGTGTGACACAGCTGGATGGGTGTGTTTCAAAAAAGGGCCAAGAGTACTTAGCTGATGGTTGTGTGTTTGGGTCCTGCTTCTGGAATCCTTATTTTTGCCTTTCGAGATAGGGTTTCTCTGTGTAGTTTTGGAACCTGTCCTGGTGCTTGCAACATAGACCAGGCTGGCCTTGAACTGGCAGAGATCTGCCAGCCTCTGCTTCCCTAGTGCTGCGATTGAAGGCATGTGCCAACAACATACAGCATTGCTGCTGAAATCTTAAACATTCATGAGCCCCAGACTTGCATTCTCAGTGCAGTCACTATCAATCCTTGAATCTAAATTATTTGCTTTGAGTGCTTGGGATGTTTGCTTATGGATTATTAATTTGAAGGGGGAAATACGTCAAAGGGAATATTTACTTCAGGTTGCATGAATTATAGGACTGTTGATTGTCACCTCCAAAGGGCTGGCCCACAACCCATGAAAGATCTAATGTTGGGCATTGCTTTCAGGGACAGTGTTTTGTGCTGTCTAAAAAAAAAAAAAAAAAAACTTTAGCTATCTTGAAGTCATTAAATCTTTCTGTTCCTCTTCTAAATTCTTAAACTTAGAATTTTTTTTTTGAGTGTGTCTAAAATGTGTTACCAACTAAGGCTCATTATATTATGTTGTTGTATTGTTGTGTTCATGTTGAGAAGATTACAGAGTTCTTTTGCTTGGATCAATTCCATTGTTGAGTTTTGAGGAAGTGATGGAAAGGTTGCAAGGCAGAGCTGAGGAGGTGCCCACACTCCCACCTTGTTTGGACAAGCAGGCTGTCAGAGAAACAAGTTCATGTGGGCCATGCCAGACCTGCTGTAGTTGCTACTTGGTACTTGGAGTTTCAATTAGACTATCTTATGACCTTTGTGAGTTAGAGCACAACTCCAAAAAGCTGTGGGAAACATGACTAAGGTTCCCTGCTCCCAGGTGTCTCTAAGAATAAACCACAAAGGCCTCAGCCTCCCTGAACATCCAGCTAAAACTAAAACCCAGTGTTTAAAGAGCAGGATTCCCCTCTGTAAAGCAGGCTCTGAGTTGAGTGTTTCCTGTTGCTGGAAGGTGTTGTGAGGAGAAATGGTAGCTAGGTGGTGGTGTTTAGGTGTGTGTGTGCATGTAATGGAGACATCTAAACAGTATCAGCAAGGGAAAAGTGAAGATCCCTGCCACAGACATTTCAGTAGGCAACGGGAGTGCGGGAAGTCCAAGACTGGTTTGAACAGGTCAGGACTGCCTTCACCTTGACAGACAGACACAAACACACTTGAGGAGGTTTTTGCCTGCTGCGATTTCTACTTTAGAGATCGGGTTTTCATGCACAAAGTTCAAGGAACAGATCTGTGGCCACAGGTTAAAATTTATAGACATACTAGAGAAAATCAGCAATTATTTTGGAGCATGAGATCTTAAAGACAGCTCATGTTTATTTTGGCCTTCTTGTGGTCAGCTTACCAGGGATTTGATTTACTGAGTTTAGAGAATAATCATTGTCTCTGGTCAGTAGACTTTTAACAGTTTTGATAAGCACTCTTGTAGTGTTTTACTGATTTAGGGGCTCAAACTTTGGAGGAGGACCTAGAAAGTATCCAGACTGTTGCAACACTCTCTTCTCAAGGGAAGGAACTCTCTACAACCAGGATAAGTTTGATGAGGAGCACAGACAGCATCCACCTCCAGCAAGAATGAGGAAAGTAGGGCTTTTGTCTTTCTGTGCAAATGGATTGATCTCATGTGGCTATCCATGTGATAACTAGAGTAGAGGGTTAAGTCACAACTCCACAACCAAGAGACTTTAGAGTTAGGAACCAAGAATCTTCCCAAGAAGGAAGAGTGGGAGGGGAGTGTCTTACCACCCCCTCCAAATGTAGAATGCTGGACTCTTGAGCTAGGATTGCTAAATGTAATCACCTGTAGGTAGGCTGTATTGGGAAGGGAAGTTTGGCACAGCTTTTTTTGTTCCTGAGCTGTTATATCACACAGGCAAAACCTGAGCTAGTCCTGAAGTTTTCCAGCATGGAAGGAAAACATACCAAGCTTGCTTATGACTTTGAAGTGGGGATTGCCTGAAATTCCAATGGAGACTGTGAGTGAGCTGGCATGGCAAGAATCTATATAGGATATATTTGTTGGGTGTTGGCACCTGTTTGCAAGAATGCACATAGTTACAGCTGTGGTGCTGGAACAATATAGGCCTGCATACATACATACACACACACACACACACACACACACACACACATACACACACATCCTTAGGCTCCCCATGTCCTTGGAGTACTGCATACCTGGATGGGTGTGTTTCAAAAAAGTGCCCAACGTACTTACCTTAGGGCTGGGTGTCTGGGTCCTGCTTCTGGAAACTTTTTTTTTTTTTTTTGACTTCCGAGAAAGGTTTCCTCTATGTAGCTTTGAACCTAGTCCTGGTGCTGGCTACATAGACCAGGCTGGCCTTGAACTCGCAGAGATCTGCCAGCCTCTGCTTCCCTAGTGCTGCATACACACGCGCACACACACACACTCACAAACACACACACAAACACACACACACACACATCCATAGGCTCCCCATATCCTTGGTGTACTGCACAGCTGGATGGGTGTGACACAGCTGGATGGGTGTGTTTCAAAAAGGGCCAAGAGTACTTAGCTGATGGTTGTGTGTTTGGGTCCTGCTTCTGGAATCCTTATTTTTGCCTTTCGAGATAGGGTTTCTCTGTGTAGTTTTGGAACCTGTCCTGGTGCTTGCTACATAGACCAGGCTGGCCTTGAACTGGCAGAGATCTGCCAGCCTCTGCTTCCCTAGTGCTGCGATTGAAGGCATGTGCCAACAACATACAGCATTGCTGCTGAAATCTTAAACATTCATGAGCCCCAGACTTGCATTCCCAGTGCAGTCACAATCAATCCTTGAATCTAAATTATTTGCTTTAGTGCTTGGGATGTTTGCTTATGGATTATTAATTTGAAGGGGGAAATACGTCAAAGGGAATATTTACTTCAGGTTGCATGAATTATAGGACTGTTGATTGTCACCTCCAAAGGGCTGGCCCACAACCCATGAAAGATCTAATGTTGGGCATTGCTTTCAGGGACAGTGTTTTGTGCTGTCTAAAAAAAAAAAAAAAAAACCAAAACAAAAACTTTAGCTATCTTGAAGTCATTAAATCTTTCTGTTCCTCTTCTAAATTCTTAAACTTAGAATATTTTTTTGAGTGTGTCTAAAATGTGTTACCAACTAAGGCTCATTATATTATGTTGTTGTATTGTTGTGTTCATGTTGAGAAGATTGCAGAGTTCTTTTGCTTGGATCAATTCCATTGTTGAGTTTTGAGGAAGTGATGGAAAGGTTGCAAGGCAGAGCTGAGGAGGTGCCCACACTCCCACCTTGTTTGGACAAGCAGGCTGTCAGAGAAACAAGTTCATGTGGGCCATGCCAGACCTGCTGTAGTTGCTACTTGGTACTTGGAGTTTCAATTAGACTATCTTATGACCTTTGTGAGTTAGAGCACAACTCCAAAAAGCTGTGGGAAACATGACTAAGGTTCCTGCTCCCAGGTGTCTCTAAGAATAAACCACAAAGGCCTCAGCCTCCCTGAACATCCAGCTAAAACTAAAACCCAGTGTTTAAAGAGCAGGATTCCCCTCTGTAAAGCAGGCTCTGAGTTGAGTGTTTCCTGTTGCTGGAAGGTGTTGTGAGGAGAAATGGTAGCTAGGTGGTGGTGTTTAGGTGTGTGTGTGCATGTAATGGAGACATCTAAACAGTATCAGCAAGGGAAAAGTGAAGATCCCTGCCACAGACATTTCAGTAGGCAACGGGAGTGCGGGGAGTCCAAGACTGGTTTGAACAGGTCAGGACTGCCTTCACCTTGACAGACAGACACAAACACACTTGAGGAGGTTTTTGCCTGCTGCGATTTCTACTTTAGAGATCGGGTTTTCATGCACAAAGTTCAAGGAACAGATCTGTGGCCACAGGTTAAAATTTATAGACATACTAGAGAAAATCAGCAATTATTTTGGAGCATGAGATCTTAAAGACATCTCATGTTTATTTTGGCCTTCTTGTGGTCAGCTTACCAGGGATTTGATTTACTGAGTTTAGAGAATAATCATTGTCTCTGGTCAGTAGACTTTTAACAGTTTTGATAAGCACTCTTGTAGTGTTTTACTGATTTAGGGGCTCAAACTTTGGAGGAGGACCTAGAAAGTATCCAGACTGTTGCAACACTCTCTTCTCAAGGGAAGGAACTCTCTACAACCAGGATAAGTTTGATGAGGAGCACAGACAGCATCCACCTCCAGCAAGAATGAGGAAAGTAGGGCTTTTGTCTTTCTGTGCAAATGGATTGATCTCATGTGGCTATCCATGTGATAACTAGAGTAGAGGGTTAAGTCACAACTCCACAACCAAGAGACTTTAGAGTTAGGAACCAAGAATCTTCCCAAGAAGGAAGAGTGGGAGGGGGAGTGTCTTACCACCCCCTCCAAATGTAGAATGCTCCGCTGGACTCTTGAGCTAGGATTGCTAAATGTAATCACCTGTAGGTAGGCTGTATTGGGAAGGGAAGTTTGGCACAGCTTTTTTTGTTCCTGAGCTGTTATATCACACAGGCAAAACCTGAGCTAGTCCTGAAGTTTTCCAGCATGGAAGGAAAACATACCAAGCTTGCTTATGACTTTGAAGTGGGGATTGCCTGAAATTCCAATGGAGACTGTGAGTGAGCTGGCATGGCAAGAATCTATATAGGATATATTTGTTGGGCGTTGGCACCTGTTTGCAAGAATGCACATAGTTACAGCTGTGGTGCTGGAACAAAATAGGCCTGCATACATACATACACACACACACACACACACACACACACACACTACACACACATCCTTAGGCTCCCCATGTCCTTGGTGTACTGCATACCTGGATGGGTGTGTTTCAAAAAAGTGCCCAACGTACTTACCTTAGGGCTGGGTGTCTGGGTCCTGCTTCTGGAAACTTTTTTTTTTTTTTTTTGACTTTCCGAGAAAGGTTTCCTCTATGTAGCTTTGAACCTAGTCCTGGTGCTGGCTACATAGACCAGGCTGGCCTTGAACTCGCAGAGATCTGCCAGCCTCTGCTTCCCTAGTGCTGCATACACACACGCGCACACACACACACTCACAAACACACACACAAACACACACACACACACATCCATAGGCTCCCCATATCCTTGGTGTACTGCACAGCTGGATGGGTGTGACACAGCTGGATGGGTGTGTTTCAAAAAAAGGGCCAAGAGTACTTAGCTGATGGTTGTGTGTTTGGGTCCTGCTTCTGGAATCCTTATTTTTGCCTTTCGAGATAGGGTTTCTCTGTGTAGTTTTGGAACCTGTCCTGGTGCTTGCTACATAGACCAGGCTGGCCTTGAACTGGCAGAGATCTGCCAGCCTCTGCTTCCCTAGTGCTGCGATTGAAGGCATGTGCCAACAACATACAGCATTGCTGCTGAAATCTTAAACATTCATGAGCCCCAGACTTGCATTCCCAGTGCAGTCACTATCAATCCTTGAATCTAAATTATTTGCTTTAGTGCTTGGGATGTTTGCTTATGGATTATTAATTTGAAGGGGGAAATACGTCAAAGGGAATATTTACTTCAGGTTGCATGAATTATAGGACTGTTGATTGTCACCTCCAAAGGGCTGGCCCACAACCCATGAAAGATCTAATGTTGGGCATTGCTTTCAGGGACAGTGTTTTGTGCTGTCTAAAAAAAAAAAAAAAAAAAAATTAGCTATCTTGAAGTCATTAAATCTTTCTGTTCCTCTTCTAAATTCTTAAACTTAGAATATTTTTTTTGAGTGTGTCTAAAATGTGTTACCAACTAAGGCTCATTATATTATGTTGTTGTATTGTTGTGTTCATGTTGAGAAGATTGCAGAGTTCTTTTGCTTGGATCAATTCCATTGTTGAGTTTTGAGGAAGTGATGGAAAGGTTGCAAGGCAGAGCTGAGGGAGGTGCCCACACTCCCACCTTGTTTGGACAAGCAGGCTGTCAGAGAAACAAGTTCATGTGGGCCATGCCAGACCTGCTGTAGTTGCTACTTGGTACTTGGAGTTTCAATTAGACTATCTTATGACCTTTGTGAGTTAGAGCACAACTCCAAAAAGCTGTGGGAAACATGACTAAGGTTCCTGCTCCCAGGTGTCTCTAAGAATAAACCACAAAGGCCTCAGCCTCCCTGAACATCCAGCTAAAACTAAAACCCAGTGTTTAAAGAGCAGGATTCCCCTCTGTAAAGCAGGCTCTGAGTTGAGTGTTTCCTGTTGCTGGAAGGTGTTGTCAGGAGAAATGGTAGCTAGGTGGTGGTGTTTAGGTGTGTGTGTGCATGTAATGGAGACATCTAAACTGTATCAGCAAGGGAAAAGTGAAGATCCCTGCCACAGACATTTCAGTTGGCAACGGTACTGCGGGGAGTCCAAGACTGGTTTGAACAGGTCAGGACTGCCTTCACCTTGACAGACAGACACAAACACACTTGAGGAGGTTTTTGCCTGCTGCGATTTCTACTTTAGAGATCGGGTTTTCATGCACAAAGTTCAAGGAACAGATCTGTGGCCACAGGTTAAAATTTATAGACATACTAGAGAAAATCAGCAATTATTTTGGAGCATGAGATCTTAAAGACAGCTCATGTTTATTTTGGCCTTCTTGTGGTCAGCTTACCAGGGATTTGATTTACTGAGTTTAGAGAATAATCATTGTCTCTGGTCAGTAGACTTTTAACAGTTTTGATAAGCACTCTTGTAGTGTTTTACTGATTTAGGGGCTCAAACTTTGGAGGAGGACCTAGAAAGTATCCAGACTGTTGCAACACTCTCTTCTCAAGGGAAGGAACTCTCTACAACCAGGATAATTTTGATGAGGAGCACAGACAGCATCCACCTCCAGCAAGAATGAGGAAAGTAGGGCTTTTGTCTTTCTGTGCAAATGGATTGATCTCATGTGCCTATCCATGTGATAACTAGAGTAGAGGGTTAAGTCACAACTCCACAACCAAGAGACTTTAGAGTTAGGAACCAAGAATCTTCCCAAGAAGGAAGAGTGGGAGGGGAGTGTCTTACCACCCCCTCCAAATGTAGAATGCTGGACTCTTGAGCTAGGATTGCTAAATGTAATCACCTGTAGGTAGGCTGTATTGGGAAGGGAAGTTTGGCACAGCTTTTTTGTTCCTGAGCTGTTATATCACACAGGCAAAACCTGAGCTAGTCCTGAAGTTTTCCAGCATGGAAGGAAAACATACCAAGCCTGCTTATGACTTTGAAGTGGGGATTGCCTGAAATTCCAATGGAGACTGTGAGTGAGCTGGCAGGGCAAGAATCTATATAGGATATCTTTGTTGGGCGTTGGGACCTGTTTGCAAGAACGCACACAGTTACAGCTGTGGTGTTGGAACAAAATAGGCCTGCATACATACACACACACACACACACACACACACACACACACACACACACACCCATACACACACATCCTTAGGCTCCCCATGTCCTTGGTGTACTGCATAGCTGGATGGGTGTGTTTCAAAAAAGTGCCCAAAGTACTTACCTTAGGACTGTGTATCTGGGTCCTGCTTCTGGAAACTTTTTTTTTTTTTTTTTTTTTTGACTTTCTGAGAAAGGTTTCCTCTATGTAGTTTTGAACCCAGTCCTGGTGCTGGCTACATTGACTAGGCTGGCCTTGAACTCGCAGTGATCTGCCAGCCTCTGCTTCCCTAGTGCTGCATACACACACGCGCACACACACACACTCACAAACACACACAAACACACACACACACACACACATCCATAGGCTCCCCCATATCCTTGGTGTACTGCACAGCTGGATGGGTGTGACACAGCTGGATGGGTGTGTTTCAAAAAAGGGCCAAGAGTACTTAGCTGATGGTTGTGTGTTTGGGTCCTGCTTCTGGAATCCTTATTTTTGCCTTTCGAGATAGGGTTTCTCTGTGTAGTTTTGGAACCTGTCCTGGTGCTTGCAACATAGACCAGGCTGGCCTTGAACTGGCAGAGATCTGCCAGCCTCTGCTTCCCTAGTGCTGCGATTGAAGGCATGTGCCAACAACATACAGCATTGCTGCTGAAATCTTAAACATTCATGAGCCCCAGAATTGCATTCCCAGTGCAGTCACTATCAATCCTTGAATCTAAATTATTTGCTTTGAGTGCTTGGGATGTTTGCTTATGGATTATTAATATGAAGGGGGGAAATACTTCAAAGGGAATATTTACTTCAGGTTGCATGAATTATAGGACTGTTGATTGTCACCTCCAAAGGGCTGGCCCACAACCCATGAAGGATCTAATGTTGGGCATTGCTTTCAGGGACGGTGTTTTGTGCTGTCTAAAAAAAAAAAAAAAAAAAAACTTTAGCTATCTTGAAGTCATTAAATCTTTCTGTTCCTCTTCTAAATTCTTAAACTTAGAATTTTTTTTTTGAGTGTGTCTAAAATGTGTTACCAACTAAGGCTCATTATATTATGTTGTTGTATTGTTGTGTTCATGTTGAGAAGATTGCAGAGTTCTTTTGCTTGGATCAATTCCATTGTTGAGTTTTGAGGAAGTGATGGAAAGTTTGCAAGGCAGAGCTGAGGAGGTGCCCACACTCCCACCTTGTTTGGACAAGCAGGCTGTCAGAGAAACAAGTTCATGTGGGCCATGCCAGACCTGCTGTAGTTGCTACTTGGTACTTGGAGTTTCAATTAGACTATCTTATGACCTTTGTGAGTTAGAGCACAACTCCAAAAAGCTGTGGGAAACATGATTAAGGTTCCTGCTCCCAGGTGTCTCTAAGAATAAACCACAAAGGCCTCAGCCTCCCTGAACATCCAGCTAAAACTAAAACCCAGTGTTTAAAGAGCAGGATTCCCCTCTGTAAAGCAGGCTCTGAGTTGAGTGTTTCCTGTTGCTGGAAGGTGTTGTGAGGAGAAATGGTAGCTAGGTGGTGGTGTTTAGGTGTGTGTGTGCATGTAATGGAGACATCTAAACAGTATCAGCAAGGGAAAAGTGAAGATCCCTGCCACAGACATTTCAGTAGGCAACGGGAGTGCGGGGGAGTCCAAGACTGGTTTGAAAAGGTCA
The DNA here is from genome assembly GCF_943737965.1 of Phodopus roborovskii. NCBI lineage: Eukaryota > Metazoa > Chordata > Mammalia > Rodentia > Cricetidae > Phodopus > Phodopus roborovskii. The sequence goes on along the minus strand of NW_026126042.1, from coordinate 78,643 downwards.
GGACTGCCTTCACCTTGACAGACAGACACAAACACACATGAGGAGGTTTTTGCCTGCTGCGATTTCTACTTTAGAGATCGGGTTTTCATGCACAAAGTTCAAGGAACAGATCTGTGGCCACAGGTTAAAATTTATAGACATACTAGAGAAAATCAGCAATTATTTTGGAGCATGAGATCTTAAAGACATCTCATGTTTATTTTGGCCTTCTTGTGGTCAGCTTACCAGGGATTTTATTTACTGAGTTTAGAGAAAAATCATTGTCTCTGGTCAGTAGACTTTTAACAGTTTTGATAAGCACTCTTGTAGTGTTTTACTGATTTAGGGGCTCAAACTTTGGAGGAGGACCTAGAAAGTATCCAGACTGTTGCAACACTCTCTTCTCAAGGGAAGGAACTCTCTAAAACCAGGATAAGTTTGATAAGGAGCACAGACAGCATCCACCTCCAGTAAGAATGAGGAAAGTAGGGCTTTTGTCTTTCTGTGCAAATGGATTGATCTCATGTGGCTATCCATGTGATAACTAGAGTAGAGGGTTAAGTCACAACTCCACAACCAAGAGACTTTAGCGTTAGCAACCAAGAATCTTCCCAAGAAGGAAGAGTGGGAGGGGGAGTGTCTTACCACCCCCTCCAAATGTAGAATGCTGGACTCTTGAGCTAGGATTGCTAAATGTAATCACCTGTAGGTAGGCTGTGTTGGGAAGGGAAGTTTGGCACAGCTTTTTTTGTTCCTGAGCTGTTATATCACACAGGCAAAACCTGAGCTAGTCCTGAAGTTTTCCAGCATGGAAGGAAAACATACCAAGCCTGCTTATGACTTTGAAGTGGGGATTGCCTGAAATTCCAATGGAGACTGTGAGTGAGCTGGCAGGGCAAGAATCTATATAGGATATCTTTGTTGGGCGTTGGCACCTGTTTGCAAGAACGCACATAGTTACAGCTGGGGTGCTGGAACAAAATAGGCCTGCATATACATACAACACACACACACATACACACACACACACCCATACACACACATCCTTAGGCTCCCCATGTCCTTGGTGTACTGCATAGCTGGATGGGTGTGTTTCAAAAAAGTGCCCAAAGTACTTACCTTAGGGCTGTGTGTCTGGGTCCTGCTTCTGGAAACTTTTTTTTTTTTTTTTGACTTTCCGAGAAAGGTTTCCTCTATGTAGTTTTGTACCCAGTCCTGGTGCTGGCTACATAGACCAGGCTGGCCTTGAACTGCGAGATCCGCCTCTGCTCCTGCTGCAACACACACGCGCCCCCCCCCACACACACACACACACACATCCATAGGCTCCCCATATCCTTGGTGTCTGCACGCTGGTGGGTGGACAGCTGGTGGGTGTGTTTCAAAAGGGCCAAGAGTCTTGCTGTGGTTGTGTGTTTGGGTCCTGCTTCTGGTCCTTATTTTTGCCTTTCCAGTAGGGTTTCTCTGTGTGTTTTGGAACCTGTCCTGGTGCTTGCTTCATAGACCAGGTGGCCTTGAACTGGCAGAGATCTGCCAGCCTCTGCTTCCCTAGTGCTGCGATTGAAGGCATGTGCCAACAACATACAGCATTGCTGCTGAAATCTTAAACATTCATGAGCCCCAGACTTGCATTCCCAGTGCAGTCACTATCAATCCTTGAATCTAAATTATTTGCTTTGAGTGCTTGGGATGTTTGCTTATGGATTATTAATATGAAGGGGGAAATACTTCAAAGGGAATATTTACTTCAGGTTGCATGAATTATAGGACTGTTGATTGTCACCTCCAAAGGGCTGGCCCACAACCCATGAAGGATCTAATGTTGGGCATTGCTTTCAGGGATGGTGTTTTGTGCTGTCTAAAAAAAAAAAAAAAAAAAAAAAACTTTAGCTATCTTGAAGTCATTAAATCTTTCTGTTCCTCTTCTAAATTCTTAAACTTAGAATTTTTTTTGAGTGTGTCTAAAATGTGTTACCAACTAAGGCTCATTATATTATGTTGTTGTATTGTTGTGTTCATGTTGAGAAGATTGCAGAGTTCTTTTGCTTGGATCAATTCCATTGTTGAGTTTTGAGGAAGTGATGGAAAGGTTGCAAGGCAGAGCTGAGGAGGTGCCCACACTCCCACCTTGTTTGGACAAGCAGGCTGTCAGAGAAACAAGTTCATGTGGGCCATGCCAGACCTGCTGTAGTTGCTACTTGGTACTTGGAGTTTCAATTAGACTATCTTATGACCTTTGTGAGTTAGAGCACAACTCCAAAAAGCTGTGGGAAACATGACTAAGGTTCCTGCTCCCAGGTGTCTCTAAGAATAAACCACAAAGGCCTCAGCCTCCCTGAACATCCAGCTAAAACTAAAACCCAGTGTTTAAAGAGCAGGATTCCCCTCTGTAAAGCAGGCTCTGCGTTGAGTGTTTCCTGTTGCTGGAAGGTGTTGTGAGGAGAAATGGTAGCTAGGTGGTGGTGTTTAGGTGTGTGTGTGCATGTAATGGAGACATCTAAACAGTATCAGCAAGGGAAAAGTGAAGATCCCTGCCACAGACATTTCAGTAGGCAACGGGAGTGCGGGGAGTCCAAGACTGGATTGAATAGGTCAGGACAGCCTTCACCTTGACAGACAGACACAAACACACTTGAGGAGGTTTTTGCCTGCTGCGATTTCTACTTTAGAGATCGGGTTTTCATGCACAAATTTCAAGGAACAGATCTGTGGCCACAGGTTAAAATTTATAGACATACTAGAGAAAATCAGCAATTATTTTGGAGCATGAGATCTTAAAGACATCTCATGTTTATTTTGGCCTTCTTGTGGTCAGCTTACCAGGGATTTGATTTACTGAGTTTAGAGAATAATCATTGTCTCTGGTCAGTAGACTTTTAACAGTTTTGATAAGCATTCTTGTAGTGTTTTACTGATTTATGGGCTCAATCTTTGGAGGAGGACCTAGAAAGTATCCAGACTGTTGCAACACTCTCTTCTCAAGGGAAGGAACTCTCTACAACCAGGATAAGTTTGATGAGGAGCACAGACAGCATCCACCTCCAGCAAGAATGAGGAAAGTAGGGCTTTTGTCTTTCTGTGCAAATGGATTGATCTCATGTGGCTATCCATGTGATAACTAGAGTAGAGGGTTAAGTCACAACTCCACAACCAAGAGACTTTAGAGTTAGGAACCAAGAATCTTCCCAAGAAGGAAGAGTGGGAGGGGAGTGTCTTACCACCCCCTCCAAATGTAGAATGCTGGACTCTTGAGCTAGGATTGCTAAATGTAATCACCTGTAGGTAGGCTGTGTTGGGAAGGGAAGTTTGGCCCAGCTTTTTTTGTTCCTGAGCTGTTATATCACACAGGCAAAACCTGAGCTAGTCCTGAAGTTTTCCAGCATGGAAGGAAAACATACCAAGCCTGCTTATGACTTTGAAGTGGGGATTGCCTGAAATTCCAATGGAGACTGTGAGTGAGCTGGCAGGGCAAGAATCTATATAGGATATCTTTGTTGGGCGTTGGCACCTGTTTGCAAGAACGCACATAGTTACAGCTGGGGTGCTGGAACAAAATAGGCCTGCATTCATACATACACACACACACATACACACACACACACCCATACACACACATCCTTAGGCTCCCCATATCCTTGGTGTACTGCATAGCTGGATGGGTGTGTTTCAAAAAAGTGCCCAAAGTACTTACCTTAGGGCTGTGTGTCTGGGTCCTGCTTCTGGAAACTTTTTTTTTTTTTTTTTTTTGACTTTCGGAGAAAGGTTTCCTCTATGTAGTTTTGGACCCAGTCCTGGTGCTGGCTACATAGACCAGGCTGGCCTTGAACTCGCAGAGATCTGCCAGCCTCTGCTTCCCTAGTGCTGCATACACACACGCGCACACTCACACACTCACACACACACACACACACACACACACACACACACACACATCCATAGGCTCCCCATATCCTTGGTGTATTGCACAGCTGGATGGGTGTGATACAGCTGGATGGGTGTGTTTCAAAAAAGGGCCAAGAATACTTAGCTGATGGTTGTGTGTTTGGGTCCTGCTTCTGGAATCCTTATTTTTGCCTTTCCAGATAGGGTTTCTCTGTGTAGTTTTGGAACCTGTCCTGGTGCTTGCTACATAGACCAGGCTGGCCTTGAACTGGCAGAGATCTGCCAGCCTCTGCTTCCCTAGTGCTGCGATTGAAGGCATGTGCCAACAACATACAGCATTGCTGCTGAAATCTTAAACATTCATGAGCCCCAGACTTGCATTCTCAGTGCAGTCACTATCAATCCTTGAATCTAAATTATTTGCTTTGAGTGCTTGGGATGTTTGCTTATGGATTATTAATATGAAGGGGGGAAATACTTCAAAGGGAAGATTTACTTCAGGTTGCATGAATTATAGGACTGTTGATTGTCACCTCCAAAGGGCTGGCCCACAACCCATGAAAGAGTTAATGTTGGGCATTGCTTTCAGGGACGGTGTTTTGTGCTGTCTAAAAAAAAAAAAATTTAGCTAACTTGAAGTCATTAAATCTTTCTGTTCCTCTTCTAAATTCTTAAACTTAGAATTTTTTTTTGAGTGTGTCTAAAATGTGTTACCAACTAAGGCTCATTATATTATGTTGTTGTATTGTTGTGTTCATGTTGAGAAGATTGCAGAGTTCTTTTGCTTGGATCAATTCCATTGTTGAGTTTTGAGGAAGTGATGGAAAGGTTGCAAGGCAGAGCTGAGGAGGTGCCCACACTCCCACCTTGTTTGGACAAGCAGGCTGTCAGAGAAACAAGTTCATGTGGGCCATGCCAGACCTGCTGTAGTTGCTACTTGGTACTTGGAGTTTCAATTAGACTATCTTATGACCTTTGTGAGTTAGAGCACAACTCCAAAAAGCTGTGGGAAACATGACTAAGGTTCCCTGCTCCCAGGTGTCTCTAAGAATAAACCACAAAGGCCTCAGCCTCCCTGAACATCCAGCTAAAACTAAAACCCAGTGTTTAAAGAGCAGGATTCCCCTCTGTAATGCAGGCTCTGAGTTGAGTGTTTCCTGTTGCTGGAAGGTGTTGTGAGGAGAAATGGTAGCTAGGTGGTGGTGTTTAGGTGTGTGTGTGCATGTAATGGAGACATCTAAACAGTATCAGCAAGGGAAAGGTAAGATCCCTGCCACAGACATTTCAGTTGGCAACGGGATTGCGGGGAGTCCAAGACTGGGATGAACAGGTCAGGACTGCCTTCACCTTGACAGACAGACACAAACACACTTGAGGAGGTTTTTGCCTGCTGCGATTTCTACTTTAGAGATCGGGTTTTCATGCACAAAGTTCAAGGAACAGATCTGTGGCCACAGGTTAAAATTTATAGACATACTAGAGAAAATCAGCAATTATTTTGGAGCATGAGATCTTAAAGACATCTCATGTTTATTTTGGCCTTCTTGTGGTCAGCTTACCAGGGATTTGATTTACTGAGTTTAGCGAATAATCATTGTCTCTGGTCAGTAAACTTTTAACAGTTTTGATAAGCACTCTTGTAGTGTTTTACTGATTTAGGGGCTCAAACTTTGGAGGAGGACCTAGAAAGTATCCAGACTGTTGCAACACTCTCTTCTCAAGGGAAGGAACTCTCTACAACCAGGATAAGTTTGATGAGGAGCACAGACAGCATCCACCTCCAGCAAGAATGAGGAAAGTAGGGCTTTTGTCTTTCTGTGCAAATGGATTGATCTCATGTGGCTATCCATGTGATAACTAGAGTAGAGGGTTAAGTCACAACTCCACAACCAAGAGACGTTAGAGTTAGGAACCAAGAATCTTCCCAAGAAGGAAGAGTGGGAGGGGGAGTGTCTCCCCCCACCCCCCCCCCCAACTGTAGAATGCTTAAAAACCCCAAGCTGGGCTCTTGAGCTAGGATTGCTAAATGTAATCACCTGTAGGTAGGCTGTGTTGGGAAGGGAAGTTTGGCACAGCTTTTTTTGTTCCTGAGCTGTTATATCACACAGGCAAAACCTGAGCTAGTCCTGAAGTTTTCCAGCATGGAAGGAAAACATACCAAGCCTGCTTATGACTTTGAAGTGGGGATTGCCTGAAATTCCAATGGAGACTGTGAGTGAGCTGGCAGGGCAAGAATCTATATAGGATATCTTTGTTGGGCGTTGGCACCTGTTTGCAAGAACGCACACAGTTACAGCTGTGGTGTTGGAACAAAATAGGCCTGCATACATACATACACACACACACATACACACACACACACCCATACACACACATCCTTAGGCTCCCCATGTCCTTGGTGTACTGCATAGCTGGATGGGTGTGTTTCAAAAAAGTGCCCAAAGTACTTACCTTAGGGCTGTGTGTCTGGGTCCTGCTTCTGGAAACTTTTTTTTTTTTTTTTTGACTTTCTGAGAAAGGTTTCCTCTATGTAGTTTTGGACCCAGTCCTGGTGCTGGCTACATAGACCAGGCTGGCCTTGAACTCGCAGAGATCTGCCAGCCTCTGCTTCCCTAGTGCTGCAAACACACACGCGCACACTCACACACTCACACACTCACACACACACACACAAACACACACACACACACACATCCATAGGCTCCCCATATCCTTGGTGTACTGCACAGCTGGATGGGTGTGTACAGCGGTGGGTGTGTTTCAAAAAAAGGGCCAAGAGTACTTAGCTGATGGTTGTGTGTTTGGGTCCTGCTTCTGGAATCCTTATTTTTGCCTTTCCAGATAGGGTTTCTCTGTGTAGTTTTGGAACCTGTCCTGGTGCTTGCTACATAGACCAGGCTGGCCTTGAACTGGCAGAGATCTGCCAGCCTCTGCTTCCCTAGTGCTGCGATTGAAGGCATGTGCCAACAACATACAGCATTGCTGCTGAAATCTTAAACATTCATGAGCCCCAGACTTGCATTCCCAGTGCACTCACTATCAATCCTTGAATCTAAATTATTTGCTTTGAGTGCTTGGGATGTTTGCTTATGGATTATTAATATGAAGGGGGGAAATACGTCAAAGGGAATATTTACTTCAGGTTGCATGAATTATAGGACTGTTGATTGTCACCTCCAAAGGGCTGGCCCACAACCCATGAAAGAGTTAATGTTGGGCATTGCTTTCAGGGACAGTGTTTTGTGCTGTCTAAAAAAAAAAAAAAAGTTTAGCTAACTTGAAGTCATTAAATCTTTCTGTTCCTCTTCTAAATTCTTAAACTTAGAAATTTTTTTTTGAGTGTGTCTAAAATGTATTACCAACTAAGGCTCATTATATTACGTTGTTGTATTGTTGTGTTCATGTTGAAAAGATTGCAGAGTTCTTTTGCTTGGATCAATTCCATTGTTGAGTTTTGAGGAAGTGATGGAAAGGTTGCAAGGCAGAGCTGAGGAGGTGCCCACACTCCCACCTTGTTTGGAGCAAGCAGGCTGTCACAGAAGCAAGTTCATGTGGGCCATGCCAGACCTGCTGTAGTTGCTACTTGGTACTTGGAGTTTCAATTAGACTATCTTATGACCTTTGTGAGTTAGAGCACAACTCCAAAAAGCTGTGGGAAACATGACTAAGGTTCCTGCTCCCAGGTGTCTCTAAGAATAAACCACAAAGGCCTCAGCCTCCCTGAACATCCAGCTAAAACTAAAACCCAGTGTTTAAAGAGCAGGATTCCCCTCTGTAAAGCAGGCTCTGAGTTGAGTGTTTCCTGTTGCTGGAAGGTGTTGTGAGGAGAAATGGTAGCTAGGTGGTGGTGTTTAGGTGTGTGTGTGCATGTAATGGAGACATCTAAACAGTATCATCAAGGGAAAGGTAAGATCCCTGCCACAGACATTTCAGTTGGCAACGGGATTGCGGGGAGTCCAAGACTGGGATGAACAGGTCAGGACTGCCTTCACCTTGACAGACAGACACAAACACACTTGAGGAGGTTTTTGCCTGCTGCGATTTTTACTTTAGAGATCGGGTTTTCATGCACAAAGTTCAAGGAACAGATCTGTGGCCACAGGTTAAAATTTATAGACATACTAGAGAAAATCAGCAATTATTTTGGAGCATGAGATCTTAAAGACATCTCATGTTTATTTTGGCCTTCTTGTGGTCAGCTTACCAGGGATTTGATTTACTGAGTTTAGCGAATAATCATTGTCTCTGGTCAGTAAACTTTTAACAGCTTTGATAAGAACTCTTGTAGTGTTTTACTGATTTAGGGGCTCAAACTTTGGAGGAGGACCTAGAAAGTATCCAGACTGTTGCAACACTCTCTTCTCAAGGGAAGGAACTCTCTACAACCAGGATAAGTTTGATGAGGAGCACAGACAGCATGCACCTCCAGCAAGAATGAGGAAAGTAGGGCTTTTGTCTTTCTGTGCAAATGGATTGATCTCATGTGGCTATCCATGTGATAACTAGAGTAGAGGGTTAAGTCACAACTCCACAACCAAGAGACTTTAGAGTTAGGAACCAAGAATCTTCCCAAGAAGGAAGAGTGGGAGGGGAATGTCTTGCCCCCACCCCCTGCCCCCAACTGTAGAATGCTTCAATACCCCAAGCTGGACTCTTGATCTAGGATTGCTAAATGTAATCACCTGTAGGTAGGCTGTGTTGGGAAGGGAAGTTTGGCACAGCTTTTTTTGTTCCTGAGCTGTTATATCACACGGCAAAACCTGAGCTAGTCCTGAAGTTTTCCAGCATGGAAGGAAAACATACCAAGCCTGCTTATGACTTTGAAGTGGGGATTGCCTGAAATTCCAATGGAGACTGTGAGTGAGCTGGCAGGGCAAGAATCTATATAGGATATCTTTGTTGGGTGTTGGCACCTGTTTGCAAGAACGCACATAGTTACAGCTGGGGTGCTGGAACACAAAATAGGCCTGCATACATACACCACACACACACACACACACACACACACACACACACACACACACACATCCTTAGGCTCCCCATGTCCTTGGTGTACCGCATAGCTGGATTGGTGTGTTTCAAAAAAGTGCCCAAAGTACTTAGCTTAGGGCTGTGTATCTGGGTCCTGCTTCTGGAAACTTTTTTTTTTTTCTTTTTTTTTGACTTTCTGAGAAAGGTTTCGGCTCTATGTAGTTTTGGACCCAGTCCTGGTGCTGGCTACATAGACCAGGCTGGCCTTGACTTCGCACCCCGAGGTCTGCCAGCCTCTCCTTCCCTAGTGCTGCATAAACACACGCGCAACACACACACTCACACACACACACACACACAACACACACACACACACACATCCATAGGCTCCCCATATCCTTGGTGTACTGCACAGCTGGATGGGTGTGTTTCAAAAAAGGGCCAAGAGTACTTAGCTGATGGTTGTGTGTTTGGGTCCTGCTTCTGGAATCCTTATTTTTGCCTTTCCAGATAGGGTTTCTCTGTGTAGTTTTGGAACCTGTCCTGGTGCTTGCTACATAGACCAGGCTGGCCTTGAACTGGCAGAGATCTGCCAGCCTCTGCTTCCCTAGTGCTGCGATTGAAGGCATGTGCCAACAACATACAGCATTGCTGCTGAAATCTTAAACATTCATGAGCCCCAGACTTGCATTCCCAGTGCACTCACTATCAATCCTTGAATCTAAATTATTTGCTTTGAGTGCTTGGGATGTTTGCTCATGGATTATTAATATGAAGGGGGAAATACTTCAAAGGGAATATTTACTTCAGGTTGCATGAATTATAGGACTGTTGATTGTCACCTACAAAGGGCTGGCCCACAACCCATGAAAGAGTTAATGTTGGGCATTGCTTTCAGGGACAGTGTTTTGTGCTGTCTAAAAAAAAAAAAAAAAGTTTAGCTAACTTGAAGTCATTAAATCTTTCTGTTCCTCTTCTAAATTCTTAAACTTAGAAATTTTTTTTGGAGTGTGTCTAAAATGTATTACCAACTAAGGCTCATTATATTACGTTGTTGTATTGTTGTGTTCATGTTGAAAAGATTGCAGAGTTCTTTTGCTTGGATCAATTCCATTGTTGAGTTTTGAGGAAGGATGGAAAGGTTGCAAGGCAGAGCTGAGGAGGTGCCCACACTCCCACCTTGTTTGGAACAAGCAGGCTGTCACAGAAACAAGTTCATGTGGGCCATACCAGACCTGCTGTAGTTGCTACTTGGTACTTGGAGTTTCAATTAGACTATCTTATGACCTTTGTGAGTTAGAGCACAACTCCAAAAAGCTGTGGGAAACATGACTAAGGTTCCTGCTCCCAGGTGTCTCTAAGAATAAACCACAAAGGCCTCAGCCTCCCTGAACATCCAGCTAAAACTAAAACCCAGTGTTTAAAGAGCAGGATTCCCCTCTGTAAAGCAGGCTCTGAGTTGAGTGTTTCCTGTTGCTGGAAGGTGTTGTGAGGAGAAATGGTAGCTAGGTGGTGGTGTTTAGGTGTGTGTGTGCATGTAATGGAGACATCTAAACAGTATCATCAAGGGAAAAGGTAAGATCCCTGCCACAGACATTTCAGTTGGCAACGGGATTGCGGGGAGTCCAAGACTGGGATGAACAGGTCAGGACTGCCTTCACCTTTGACAGACAGACACAAACACACTTGAGGAGGTTTTTGCCTGCTGCGATTTTTACTTTAGAGATCGGGTTTTCATGCACAAAGTTCAAGGAACAGATCTGTGGCCACAGGTTAAAATTTATAGACATACTAGAGAAAATCAGCAATTATTTTGGAGCATGAGATCTTAAAGACATCTCATGTTTATTTTGGCCTTCTTGTGGTCAGCTTACCAGGGATTTGATTTACTGAGTTTAGCGAATAATCATTGTCTCTGGTCAGTAAACTTTTAACAGCTTTGATAAGAACTCTTGTAGTGTTTTACTGATTTAGGGGCTCAAACTTTGGAGGAGGACCTAGAAAGTATCCAGACTGTTGCAACACTCTCTTCTCAAGGGAAGGAACTCTCTACAACCAGGATAAGTTTGATGAGGAGCACAGACAGCATCCACCTCCAGCAAGAATGAGGAAAGTAGGGCTTTTGTCTTTCTGTGCAAATGGATTGATCTCATGTGGCTATCCATGTGATAACTAGAGTAGAGGGGTAAGTCACAACTCCACAACCAAGAGACGTTAGAGTTAGGAACCAAGAATCTTCCCAAGAAGGAAGAGTGGGAGGGGAGTGTCTTACCCCCACCCCCTCCAAATGTAGAATGCTACCCACGGACTCTTGAGCTAGGATTGCTAAATGTAATCACCTGTAGGTAGGCTGTGTTGGGAAGGGAAGTTTGGCACAGCTTTTTTTGTTCCTGAGCTGTTATATCACACAGGCAAAACCTGAGCTAGTCCTGAAGTTTTCCAGCATGGAAGGAAAACATACCAAGCCTGCTTATGACTTTGAAGTGGGGATTGCCTGAAATTCCAATGGAGACTGTGAGTGAGCTGGCAGGGCAAGAATCTATATAGGATATCTTTGTTGGGCGTTGGCACCTGTTTGCAAGAACGCACATAGTTACAGTTGGGGTGCTGGAACAAAATAGGCCTGCATTCATACATACACACACACACATACACACACACACACCCATACACACACATCCTTAGGCTCCCCATGTCCTTGGTGTACTGCATAGCTGGATGGGTGTGTTTCAAAAAAGTGCCCAAAGTACTTACCTTAGGGCTGTGTGTCTGGGTCCTGCTTCTGGAAACTTTTTTTTTTTTTTTTTTGACTTTCTGAGAAAGGTTTCCTCTATGTAGTTTTGGACCCAGTCCTGGTGCTGGCTACATAGACCAGGCTGGCCTTGAACTCGCAGAGATCTGCCAGCCTCTGCTTCCCTAGTGCTGCATACACACACGCGCACACTCACACACTCCCACACACACACACAAACACACACACACACACACACACATCCATAGGCTCCCCATATCCTTGGTGTACTGCACAGCTGGATGGGTGTGATACAGCTGGGGTGGTTTCAAAAAGGGCCAAGAGTACTTAGCTGATGGTTGTGTGTTTGGGTCCTGCTTCTGGAATCCTTATTTTTGCCTTTCCAGATAGGGTTTCTCTGTGTAGTTTTGGAACCTGTCCTGGTGCTTGCTACATAGACCAGGCTGGCCTTGAACTGGCAGAGATCTGCCAGCCTCTGCTTCCCTAGTGCTGCGATTGAAGGCATGTGCCAACAACATACAGCATTGCTGCTGAAATCTTAAACATTCATGAGCCCCAGACTTGCATTCCCAGTGCAGTCACTATCAATCCTTGAATCTAAATTATTTGCTTTGAGTGCTTGGGATGTTTGCTTATGGATTATTAATATGAAGGGGGGAAATACTTCAAAGGGAATATTTACTTCAGGTTGCATGAATTATAGGACTGTTGATTGTCACCTACAAAGGGCTGGCCCACAACCCATGAAAGAGTTAATGTTGGGCATTGCTTTCAGGGACAGTGTTTTGTGCTGTCTAAAAAAAAAAAAAAAGTTTAGCTAACTTGAAGTCATTAAATCTTTCTGTTCCTCTTCTAAATTCTTAAACTTAGAAATTTTTTTTGAGTGTGTATAAAATGTATTACCAACTAAGGCTCATTATATTACGTTGTTGTATTGTTGTGTTCATGTTGAAAAGATTGCAGAGTTCTTTTGCTTGGATCAATTCCATTGTTGAGTTTTGAGGAAGGATGGAAAGGTTGCAAGGCAGAGCTGAGGAGGTGCCCACACTCCCACCTTGTTTGGAGCAAGCAGGCTGTCACAGAAACAAGTTCATGTGGGCCATACCAGACCTGCTGTAGTTGCTACTTGGTACTTGGAGTTTCAATTAGACTATCTTATGACCTTTGTGAGTTAGAGCACAACTCCAAAAAGCTGTGGGAAACATGACTAAGGTTCCTGCTCCCAGGTGTCTCTAAGAATAAACCACAAAGGCCTCAGCCTCCCTGAACATCCAGCTAAAACTAAAACCCAGTGTTTAAAGAGCAGGATTCCCCTCTGTAAAGCAGGCTCTGAGTTGAGTGTTTCCTGTTGCTGGAAGGTGTTGTGAGGAGAAATGGTAGCTAGGTGGTGGTGTTTAGGTGTGTGTGTGCATGTAATGGAGACATCTAAACAGTATCAGCAAGGGAAAGGTAAGATCCCTGCCACAGACATTTCAGTTGGCAACGGGATTGCGGGGAGTCCAAGACTGGGATGAACAGGTCAGGACTGCCTTCACCTTGACAGACAGACACAAACACACTTGAGGAGGTTTTTGCCTGCTGCGATTTTTACTTTAGAGATCGGGTTTTCATGCACAAAGTTCAAGGAACAGATCTGTGGCCACAGGTTAAAATTTATAGACATACTATAGAAAATCAGCAATTATTTTGGAGCATGAGATCTTAAAGACATCTCATGTTTATTTTGGCCTTCTTGTGGTCAGCTTACCAGGGATTTGATTTACTGAGTTTAGCGAATAATCATTGTCTCTGGTCAGTAAACTTTTAACAGCTTTGATAAGAACTCTTGTAGTGTTTTACTGATTTAGGGGCTCAAACTTTGGAGGAGGACCTAGAAAGTATCCAGACTGTTGCAACACTCTCTTCTCAAGGGAAGGAACTCTCTACAACCAGGATAAGTTTGATGAGGAGCACAGACAGCATGCACCTCCAGCAAGAATGAGGAAAGTAGGGCTTTTGTCTTTCTGTGCAAATGGATTGATCTCATGTGGCTATCCATGTGATAACTAGAGTAGAGGGGTAAGTCACAACTCCACAACCAAGAGACGTTAGAGTTAGGAACCAAGAATCTTCCCAAGAAGGAAGAGTGGGAGGGGAGTGTCTTGCCCCCACCCCCTGCCTCCAACTGTAGAATGCTTCAATACCCCAAGCTGGGCTCTTGAGCTAGGATTGCTAAATGTAATCACCTGTAGGTAGGCTGTGTTGGGAAGGGAAGTTTGGCACAGCTTTTTTTGTTCCTGAGCTGTTATATCACACAGGCAAAACCTGAGCTAGTCCTGAAGTTTTCCAGCATGGAAGGAAAACATACCAAGCCTGCTTATGACTTTGAAGTGGGGATTGCCTGAAATTCCAATGGAGACTGTGAGTGAGCTGGCAGGGCAAGAATCTATATAGGATATCTTTGTTGGGTGTTGGCACCTGTTTGCAAGAACGCACATAGTTACAGCTGGGGTGCTGGAACAAAATAGGCCTGCATACATACACACACACACACACACACACACACACACACACACACACACACACACCCCTTAGGCTCCCCATGTCCTTGGTGTACCGCATAGCTGGATTGGTGTGTTTCAAAAAAGTGCCCAAAGTACTTAGCTTAGGGCTGTGTATCTGGGTCCTGCTTCTGGAAACTTTTTTTATTTTTCTTTTTTTTTGACTTTCTGAGAAAGGTTTCCTCTATGTAGTTTTGGACCCAGTCCTGGTGCTGGCTACATAGACCAGGCTGGCCTTGAACTCGCAGAGGTCTGCCAGCCTCTGCTTCCCTAGTGCTGCATACACACACGCGCACACACACACCACACACACACACACACACACACACACACACACACAAACACACACACACACACACATCCATAGGCTCCCCATATCCTTGGTGTACTGCACAGCTGGATGGGTGTGTTTCAAAAAAGGGCCAAGAGTACTTAGCTGATGGTTGTGTGTTTGGGTCCTGCTTCTGGAATCCTTATTTTTGCCTTTCGAGATAGGGTTTCTCTGTGTAGTTTTGGAACCTGTCCTGGTGCTTGCTACATAGACCAGGCTGGCCTTGAACTGGCAGAGATCTGCCAGCCTCTGCTTCCCTAGTGCTGCGATTGAAGGCATGTGCCAACAACATACAGCATTGCTGCTGAAATCTTAAACATTCATGAGCCCCAGACTTGCATTCCCAGTGCAGTCACTATCAATCCTTGAATCTAAATTATTTGCTTTGAGTGCTTGGGATGTTTGCTTATGGATTATTAATTTGAAGGGGGAAATACGTCAAAGGGAATATTTACTTCAGGTTGCATGAATTATAGGACTGTTGATTGTCACCTACAAAGGGCTGGCCCACAACCCATGAAAGAGTTAATGTTGGGCATTGCTTTCAGGGACAGTGTTTTGTGCTGTCTAAAAAAAAAAAAAAAAAAAAATTTAGCTAACTTGAAGTCATTAAATCTTTCTGTTCCTCTTCTAAATTCTTAAACTTAGAAATTTTTTTTGAGTGTGTATAAAATGTATTACCAACTAAGGCTCATTATATTACGTTGTTGTATTGTTGTGTTCATGTTGAAAAGATTGCAGAGTTCTTTTGCTTGGATCAATTCCATTGTTGAGTTTTGAGGAAGGATGGAAAGGTTGCAAGGCAGAGCTGAGGAGGTGCCCACACTCCCACCTTGTTTGGAACAAGCAGGCTGTCACAGAAACAAGTTCATGTGGGCCATACCAGACCTGCTGTAGTTGCTACTTGGTACTTGGAGTTTCAATTAGACTATCTTAAGACCTTTGTGAGTTAGAGCACAACTCCAAAAAGCTGTGGGAAACATGACTAAGGTTCCTGCTCCCAGGTGTCTCTAAGAATAAACCACAAAGGCCTCAGCCTCCCTGAACATCCAGCTAAAACTAAAACCCAGTGTTTAAAGAGCAGGATTCCCCTCTGTAAAGCAGGCTCTGAGTTGAGTGTTTCCTGTTGCTGGAAGGTGTTGTGAGGAGAAATGGTAGCTAGGTGGTGGTGTTTAGGTGTGTGTGTGCATGTAATGGAGACATCTAAACAGTATCATCAAGGGAAAAGGTAAGATCCCTGCCACAGACATTTCAGTTGGCAACGGGATTGCGGGGAGTCCAAGACTGGGATGAACAGGTCAGGACTGCCTTCACCTTGACAGACAGACACAAACACACTTGAGGAGGTTTTTGCCTGCTGCGATTTTTACTTTAGAGATCGGGTTTTCATGCACAAAGTTCAAGGAACAGATCTGTGGCCACAGGTTAAAATTTATAGACATACTAGAGAAAATCAGCAATTATTTTGGAGCATGAGATCTTAAAGACATCTCATGTTTATTTTGGCCTTCTTGTGGTCAGCTTACCAGGGATTTGATTTACTGAGTTTAGCGAATAATCATTGTCTGTGGTCAGTAAACTTTTAACAGCTTTGATAAGAACTCTTGTAGTGTTTTACTGATTTAGGGGCTCAAACTTTGGAGGAGGACCTAGAAAGTATCCAGACTTTTGCAACACTCTCTTCTCAAGGGAAGGAACTCTCTACAACCAGGACAAGTTTGATGAGGAGCACAGACAGCATGCACCTCCAGCAAGAATGAGGAAAGTAGGGCTTTTGTCTTTCTGTGCAAATGGATTGATCTCATGTGGCTATCCATGTGAAAACTAGAGTAGAGGGGTAAGTCACAACTCCACAACCAAGAGACGTTAGAGTTAGAAACCAAGAGTCTTCCAAAGAAGGAAGAGTGGGAGGGGAGTGTCTTGCCCCCACCCCCTGCCTCCAACTGTAGAATGCTTCAATACCCCAAGCTGGGCTCTTGAGCTAGGATTGCTAAATGTAATCACCTGTAGGTAGGCTGTGTTGGGAAGGGAAGTTTGGCACAGCTTTTTTTGTTCCTGAGCTGTTATATCACACAGCAAAACCTGAGCTAGTCCTGAAGTTTTCCAGCATGGAAGGAAAACATACCAAGCCTGCTTATGACTTTGAAGTGGGGATTGCCTGAAAATCCAATGGAGACTGTGAGTGAGCTGGCAGCGCAAAAATCTATATAGGATATCTTTGTTGGGTGTTGGCACCTGTTTGCAAGAACGCACATAGTTACAGCTGGGGTGCTGGAACAAAATAGGCCTGCATACATACACACACACACACACACACACACACACACACACACACACACACACATCCTTAGGCTCCCCATGTCCTTGATGTACCGCATAGCTGGATTGGTGTGTTTCAAAAAAGTGCCCAAAGTACTTAGCTTAGGGCTGTGTATCTGGGTCCTGCTTCTGGAAACTTTTTTTATTTTTCATTTTTTTTTTGACTTTCTGAGAAAGGTTTCCTCTATGTAGTTTTGGACCCAGTCCTGGTGCTGGCTACATAGACCAGGCTGGCCTTGAATTCGCAGAGGTCTGCCAGCCTCTCCTTCCCTAGTGCTGCATAAACACACGCGCAAACACACACACTCACACACACACACACACAAACACACACACACACACACATCCATAGGCTCCCCATATCCTTGGTGTACTGCACAGCTGGATGGGTGTGTTTCAAAAAAGGGCCAAGAGTACTTAGCTGATGGTTGTGTGTTTGGGTCCTGCTTCTGGAATCCTTATTTTTGCCTTTCGAGATAGGGTTTCTCTGTGTAGTTTTGGAACCTGTCCTGGTGCTTGCTACATAGACCAGGCTGGCCTTGAACTGGCAGAGATCTGCCAGCCTCTGCTTCCCTAGTGCTGCGATTGAAGGCATGTGCCAACAACATACAGCATTGCTGCTGATATCTTAAACATTCATGAGCCCCAGACTTGCATTCCCAGTGCAGTCACTATCAATCCTTGAATCTAAATTATTTGCTTTGAGTGCTTGGGATGTTTGCTTATGGATTATTAATATGAAGGGGGGAAATACTTCAAAGGGAATATTTACTTCAGGTTGCATGAATTATAGTACTGTTGATTGTCACCTACAAAGGGCTGGCCCACAACCCATGAAAGAGTTAATGTTGGGCATTGCTTTAAGGGACAGTGTTTTGTGCTGTCTAAAAAAAAAAAAAAAGTTTAGCTAACTTGAAGTCATTAAATCTTTCTGTTCCTCTTCTAAATTCTTAAACTTAGAAATTTTTTTCGAGTGTGTATAAAATGTATTACCAACTAAGGCTCATTATATTACGTTGTTGTATTGTTGTGTTCATGTTGAAAAGATTGCAGAGTTCTTTTGCTTGGATCAATTCCATTGTTGAGTTTTGAGGAAGGATGGAAAGGTTGCAAGGCAGAGCTGAGGAGGTGCCCACACTCCCACCTTGTTTGGAACAAGCAGGCTGTCACAGAAACAAGTTCATGTGGGCCATACCAGACCTGCTGTAGTTGCTACTTGGTACTTGGAGTTTCAATTAGACTATCTTATGACCTTTGTGAGTTAGAGCACAACTCCAAAAAGCTGTGGGAAACATGACTAAGGTTCCTGCTCCCAGGTGTCTCTAAGAATAAACCACAAAGGCCTCAGCCTCCCTGAACATCCAGCTAAAACTAAAACCCAGTGTTTAAAGAGCAGGATTCCCCTCTGTAAAGCAGGCTCTGAGTTGAGTGTTTCCTGTTGCTGGAAGGTGTTGTGAGGAGAAATGGTAGCTAGGTGGTGGTGTTTAGGTGTGTGTGTGCATGTAATGGAGACATCTAAACAGTATCATCAAGGGAAAAGGTAAGATCCCTGCCACAGACATTTCAGTTGGCAACGGGATTGCGGGGAGTCCAAGACTGGGATGAACAGGTCAGGACTGCCTTCACTTTGACAGACAGACACAAACACACATGAGGAGGTTTTTGCCTGCTGCGATTTTTACTTTAGAGATCGGGTTTTCATGCACAAAGTTCAAGGAACAGATCTGTGGCCACAGGTTAAAATTTATAGACATACTATAGAAAATCAGCAATTTTTTTTGGAGCATGAGATCTTAAAGACATCTCATGTTTATTTTGGCCTTCTTGTGGTCAGCTTACCAGGGATTTGATTTACTGAGTTTAGCGAGTAAACATTGTCTCTGGTCAGTAAACTTTTAACAGCTTTGATAAGAACTCTTGTAGTGTTTTACTGATTTAGGGGCTCAAACTTTGGATTAGGACCTAGAAAGTATCCAGACTGTTGCAACACTCTCTTCTCAAGGGAAGGAAGTCTCTACAACCAGGATAAGTTTGATGAGGAGCACAGACAGCATCCACCTCCAGCAAGAATGAGGAAAGTAGGGCTTTTGTCTTTCTGTGCAAATGGATTGATCTCATGTGGCTATCCATGTGATAACTAAAGTAGAGGGGTAAGTCACAACTCCACAACCAAGAGACGTTAGAGTTAGGAACCAAGAATCTTCCCAAGAAGGAAGAGTTGGAGGGGAGTGTCTTACCACCGCCTCCAAATGTAGAATGCTGGACTCTTGAGCTAGGATTGCTAAATGTAATCACCTGTAGGTAGGCTGTGTTGGGAAGGGAAGTTTGGCACAGCTTTTTTTGTTCCTGAGCTTTTATATCACACAGGCAAAACCTGAGCTAGTCCTGAAGTTTTCCAGCATGGAAGGAAAACATACCAAGCCTGCTTATGACTTTGAAGTGGGGATTGCCTGAAATTCCAATGGAGACTGTGAGTGAGCTGGCAGGGCAAGAATCTATATAGGATATCTTTGTTGGGTATTGGCACCTTTTTGCAAGAACGAACATAGTTACAGCTGGGGTGCTGGAACAAAATAGGCCTGCATACATACACACACACACACACACACAAACACACACATCCTTAGGCTCTCCCATGTCCTTGGTGTACTGAATAGCTGGATGGGTGTGTTTCATAAAAGTGCCCAAAGTACTTAGCTTAGGGCTGTGTGTCTGGGTCTTGCTTCTGGAAACTTTTTTTTTTTTTTTACACTTTCGGAGAAAGGTTTCCTCTGTGTAGTTTTGAACTCAGTCCTGGTGCTGGCTATATAGAACAGGCTGGCCTTGGACTCGCAGAGGTCTGCCATCTTCTGCTTCCCAAGTGCTGCGTACACACACGCGCACACACACACACTCATACACACACATACACACACACACACACACACACAAACACACACACACACATATCCATAGGCTCCCCATATCCTTGGTGCACTGCACAGCTGGATGGGTGTGGTTCACAAAAGGGCCAAGAGTACTTAGTTGATGGTTGTGTGTTTGGGTCCTGCTTCTGGAAACTTTATTTTTGCCTTTCGCGATAGGGTTTCTCTGTGTAGTTTTGGAACCTATCCTGGTGCTTGCTACATAGACCAGGCTGGCCTTGAACTGGCAGAGATCTCCCAGCCTCTGCTTCCCTAGTGCTGCGATTGAAGGCATGTGCCAACAACATACAGCATTGCTGCTGAAATCGTAATCATTCATGAGCTCCAGACTTGCATTCCCAGTGCAGTCACTATCTATCCTTGAATAAATAATTTGCTTTGAGTGATTGGGATGTTTGCTTAGGGATTATTAATTTGAAGGGGGGAAATAGGTCAAAGGGAATATCTACTTCAGGTTGCATGAATTATAGGACTGTTGATTGTCACCTCCAAAGGGCTGGCCCACAACCCATCGAAGATCTAATGTTGGGCATTGCTTTCAGCGACAATGTTTTGTGCTGTCTAAAAAAAAAAAAAAAAAAAAAAAAAACTTTAGCTAACTTGAAGTCATTAAATCTTTCTGTTCCTCTTCTAAATTCTTTACCTTAGAATTTTTTTTTTTTTGAGTGTGTATAAAATGTGTTACCAACTAAGGCTCATTATATTATGTTGTTGTATTGTTGTGTTCAAGTTGAAAAGATTGCAGAACTGTTTTGCTTGGATCAATTCTATTGTTGAGTTTTGAGGAAGTGATGGAAAGGTTGCAAGGCAGAGCTGAATATGTGCCCACACTCCCACCCTGTTTGGAGCAAGCAGGCTGTCCCAGAAACATGTTCATGTGGGGCCATACCAGACCTGGTGTAGTTGCTACTTGGTACTTGGAGTTTGAATTAGACTATCTTATGACATTTGTGAGTTAGAGCACAACTCCAAAAAGCTGAGGGAAACATGACTATGGCTCCTACTCCCAGGTATCTCTAGAATAAACCACACAGGCCTCAGACTCCCAAAACACCCAGCTGACAGTAAAACCCTAGTGTTTAAAGAGCAGGATTCCCCTCTTTAAAGCAGGCTCTGAGTTGAGTGTTTCCTGTTCCTGGAAGGTGTTACGAGGAGAAATGGTAGCTATGTGGTGGTGTTTCCGTGTGTGTGTCTGCATGTAATGTAGACATCTAATCAGTATCAGCAAGGGAAAAGGGAAGATCCCTGGCACAGACATTTCAGTGGGCAAAGCGACTGCGGGATGTCCAAGACTGGGTTGAACAGGTCAGGACTGGCTTCACCTTGACAGACACACACAAACACACTCGAGGAGGTTTTCGCCTGCTGCGGTTTTTACTTTAGAGATAGCGTTTTCACGCACAAATTTCAAGGAACAGATCTGTGGCCACAGTTTAAAATTTATAGACATACTATAGAAAATCAGCAATTATTTTGGAGCATGAGATCTTAAAGATATCTCATGTTTATTTTGGCCTTCTTGTGGTCAGCTTACCAGAGAATTGATTTACTGAGCTTAGAGAATAATCATTGTCTCTGGTCAGTAAACTTTTAACAGCTTTGATAAGAACTCTTGTAGTGTTTTACTGATTTAGGGGCTCAAACTTTGGAGGAGGACCTAGAGAGTATCCAGACTGTTGCACCACTCTCTTCTCAAGGGAAGGAACCCTCTACAACCAGGATAATCTTGATGAGAAGCGCAGACAGCATCCACATCCAGCAGGAATGAGGTAAGTATGTCTTCTGTCTGTCTGGGCAAATGGATTGATCTCATGTGGCTATCCATGTGATAACTAGAGTAGAGGGGTAAGTCACAACTCCACAACCAAGATACTTTAGAGTTAGGAACCAAGAATCTTCCCAAGAAGGAAGAGTTGGAGGGGAGTGTCTTGCCCCCTCCCCATGCCTCCAACTGTAGAATGCTTCAATACCCCAAGCTGGGCTCTTGAGCTAGTATTGCTAAATGTAATCACATGTAGGTACGTTGTTTTGGGTAGGGAAGTTTGGCTCAGCTTTTATTGTTCCTGAGCTGTTCTATCACACAGGCATAACCTGAGCTAGTCCTGAAGATTTCTAGCATGGAAGGAATACATACCAAGCCTGCTTTTGACTTTGATGTGGGGATTGCCTGAAATTCCAATGGAGACTGTGAGTGAGCTGGCAGGGCAAGAATCTAAGTAGAATAACTTTGTTGGGTGTTGGCACTGTTTGCCAGAACTCACATAGTTACAGCTGGGGTGCTGGAACATATGAGGCCTGCACACACACACACACACACACACACACACACACACACACACACACACACATCCATAGGCTCCCCATGTCCTTTGTGTACTGCACAGATGGATGGGTGTGTTTCAAAAAAGGGCCAAGAGTACTTAGCTGATGGCTGTGGGTCTGAGTCCTGCCCTGGAAACTTTTTTTTTCTTTGGTTTTTTTTTTTTTGGCTTTTCAAGATAGGGTTTCTCTGTGTAGTTTTGGTACCTGTCCTGATGCTTGCTACATAGACGAGGCTGGCCTTGAACTTGCAGAGATCTGCCAGCCTCTGCTTCCCTAGTGCTGCGATTGAAGGCATGTGCCAACAACATACAGCATTGCTGCTGAAATCTTGAACATTCATGAGCCCCAGGCTTGCATTCCCAGTGCAGTAACTATCAATACTTGAATCTTAATTATTTGTTTGTAGTGCTTAGGGTGTTTGCTAATGAATTATTTATTTGAAGGTCGGAAATAGGTCAAAGGGAATATTTACATCAGGTTGCATGAATTATAGGACTGTTGGATGTCACCTCAAAAGGGCTGGCCCACAACCCATTGAATAAGGAGTGTTGGGTATTGCTTTCAGGGAAAGTGTTTTTGTGCTGTCTAAAAAAAAAAAAAGCTTTAGCTAACTTGAAGTCATAAAATCTTTCTCTTCTTCATCTAAATTGTTATCATTAGGATTTTTTTTGAGTGTGTATAAAATATGTTACCAACTAAGGCTCATTATATTATGTAGTTGTATTGTTGTTTTCATGATGAAAAGATTGCAGAGCTCTATTGCTTTGATAAATTGCATTGTTGAGTTTTGAGGAAGTGATGGAAAGGTTGCAAGGCAGAGCTGAGGAGGTGCCCACAATACCACCATGTTTGGAGAAAGCAGGCTGTCACAGAACCAAGTTGATGTGGGCCATACCAGACTTGGTGTAGTTGATACTTGTAACTGGGAGTTTAATTTACACTATCTTATGACCTTTGTGTGTTTGAGCACAACTCCAAACAGCTGTGGGAAACATGGCAATGGCTCTTGCTCCCAGGTGTTTCTAAGAATAACCACAAAGGCTCAGGCTCCATCAACATGCAGCTGAAAGTAAAACCTAAGTTTTTAAAGAGCAGGATTCCCCTCTGTAAAGCAGCCTCTGAGATGAGTGTAGTCTATTCCTGGAAGGTGTTGTGAGGAGAAATGTTAGCAAGGTGGAGGTGGTTCTGTGTGTGTGTGTGTGTGCATGTAGTGGAGATATCTAAACATTATCAGTAAAGGAAAAGGGAAGATCCCTGCCTCAGACCTTTCAGTGGGCAACAGGCATTCGGGGAGTCCAAGACTGGGATGAACAGGTCAGGACTGGCTTCACCTTGACAGACACAAACACACTCGAGGTGGTTTTCGCCTGCTGTGATTTTTACTTCAGAGATGGGGTTTTCATGCACAAAGTTCAAGGAACAGATATTTGGCCAGAGTTTAAAATTTATAGACATACTATAGAAATGTCAGCAATTATTTAGGAGCATGAGATCATAAAGACATCTCATGGTTATTTTGGCCTTGTTGTGGTCATCTTAACAGGGATTTGATTTACTGAGTTTAGAGAATAATCATTGTCTCTGGTCAATAAACTTTTAACAGCTTTGATAACGACTTTTGTACTGTTTTATTGATTTAGGGGTCCAAACTTTGGAGGAGGACCTAGAAAATATCCAGACTGTTGCAACAGTCTCTTCTCAAGGGAAGGAACCCTCTACAACCAGGAGAAGCTTGATGAGGAGCCAGACTGCATCCACCTCCACCAGTTATCCATGTGATAACTAGGGTAGAGGGGTAAGTCACAACTCCACAACCAATAGACTTTACACTCCAAGGAACCAAGAATCTTCCCAAGAAGGAAGAGTCGAGGGGAGGATCTTACCCACCACTCCAACTGTAGAATGCTTCATTACCCCATGCTGGGCTCTTGAACTAGGATTTCTAAATGTAATCACCTATAGGTAGTTGGGTAAGGAAGAATGGCTCAGCTTTTGTGTTTCCTGAGCAGTTCTATCACACAGTCAAAACCTGAGCTTCTCAAGTGGGAGTGGGTACTGGGTTTGAGGGATGTATCTCGAGGGGTCCTTAATGACAATGGGAGAATGGCGTCTAGCCACAGAAGGGTTTTCCGTATCCCAGAGTTGGGGGGGGGTCTACCTCAGTGGCTGGCAGAGGAAATGAAGTATTTGAACCAGTAGGGTGAGTGGCGGAGGAGGAGAGGAGGCGCTGACAAGAATTACCTTCAAGGGGCCCTGCCATTTAGGGGAGAGGGGTGAAGGGTTCTTGTCTGGGGGAGAGAGAAGGACCTGGTCCCCAATGTCAATTGGGGATGTACAGAAGTTGGTGCAAGGTCGAGGCAGGGAGTGGTCAGTAAATTTCCATAGGAGGGAGCAGAGATGATGAAGTAAGGGTGTAAGCAGGTGGTCAGGGTGAGGGTAAAGTTCACGTGAGAGACTAGGTGTTAGAACTGGCCTCCCATACATAAGTTCAAAGGGGGAGATGAGAAGGGGTCTTTGTGGGAGGGCCCTAAGCCTGAATAGACGCAGAGGCCTGGGCTTTACCCAGTCAAGGTGAAGTTCCTGTGACATTTTGGCAAGAGCACATTTTAGAGAACAGTTAGTTTGCTCTATCTTACCTGAGGACGGGAGTGACAGGGGATATGGAAATGCCAAGGGATGTTTAGAGCTACAGATAAGATTTGTGAAATCTTAGAGGTAAATTCAGGGCCATTGTCTGACTGAAGAGAAGCTGGGATTCCAAACCGTGGAATGATTTCCCTGAGAAGGGTGTCAGACCCTGTCTGAGCCTTTTTGTTAGTAATTGGAAAAGCTCCAACCCACACCCACCCTCACCCCCACCCCCACCCCCAGCCACCCCAGAAGGTATCAACTAATACTAGGAGACATTTGACCCATCTGACTGTAGGCATGTGAGTAAAGTCAAGTTGCCAATCAGTTCCTGGGGGGGTGACGGGAGCCCCTGGCCCGGTGGGTAGGAAAGGGGAAGCTACGATACCTGGAGTTAGGATCTGACGTCTGACAGGTTTTACAAGAGGCAGTGATAGTTTTTAAGAACTCCAAGTCCTCAAGAGTGGGCTGGAGGTGAGCCTTGACAAAATACGAAAGAGCCTTGCTGTTAGGATGAAAGAGTTGGGTGTAAATAGGACAGAATTTGTCGAGTATTAGGAGGTGACTGTGAGGATATGGGTTGTAGTGTCACGACTCCCTGTAGTGGGTGTGGTGACTGTGGGCTTCTGAGGGCGGCAGCTTTAGCTGCTTCATCAGCCTGGTTGTTTCCCTTAGAGATAATGGAGCTGTCAGTCTGCTGAGACCATCAGTGAATAATCCCTATAGCTTTGGGGAGGTGGGAGGCCTTTAAAATGGCCATAAGATAACCTGAGTTAGCTATGGATCCTTTTTTGTAGTAAGCAACCCCCGCTCTTTCCAGATAGCAGCATGGTACAGGAGGATGTGAAAAAGCATTTTTCGAGTCTGTGTAAACATTTAGGGTTTGTCCCTGTGCTAAATGAAAGGCACGGGTTAGGGCTATTAATTCAGCCTGCTGGTCAGTAGTATGGGCAGGTAGTGCCCACGCCTCTACGAGTATCTCACATTATGCCATACCCTGCTTTACGGGTCCCCTTAAGTGTAAAGTAGCTGCCATCTTTATACCAGGTATAGATGGCCTGAGGTAGGGTGCCCTGCTGTTTGTGTGTAGGATGGGGCAGTAGTTCCTCTAGGGTTTCAATGCAGGAATGAGATGGGGAATAGTTAGAATTAGGTTGAGGTAAGAGATTTGAGATATTGAAGGGTGGACAAGATGGGAAGATGAGTGTGGCATCTTCTATTAGTGCCACCTGGAGGGAAAGATCTCTAGAAGAAGGGAGAGTTTGTAAGGCTTTATAAGTGAAGAGATAGGACAGGTTATGGTGGGAAAAGACAGTGATGGGCGACCCACAGATTAGTTTTTTTTTTTTTGACTCATGAATAAGGAGCTCAGCAGCTTCTAAAGCACGTATGCAGGGTGCCCATCCTTGGGCAGTTAGATCGAGTTTCTTTGACAAATATGCTACAGGTGCAAAGGAAGGTCCCAGCTGGTGGCCTAGAACTCCAAGCGTGTATCCTTCCTTCTCTGCTATATACAGAGAGAAAGCACGAGTTAGATCTGGCAGGTGAAGAGCAGGGGCCTGCAGAAGAGTCTGATTGAGTTCCTGGAAGGGCTTAGTAACGGGGTTAAGGAGAAGATTGTGATGGGAACCAAGACCTGCTTCATATAGGGTGTGAGCAAGGAGAGAGTAAGAGGGGATCCAGGAGCGTAAGAAGCCAGCTATTCCTAGAAAAGACAAAATGTCTTCTTTAGTGGAAGAAACTATAAGAGACTGGATTAGGTTTTTTTTCTGTCTAGGGTAATAGCTTCATGAGATGGGGTTACGGATAGTCCCAAGTAGGTGACCTGGGGAGTAGACAGCTGGACCTTGGAAGGTGAGACTCCATAACCCTATTGGACAGGAAATTTAGAAGGGCAGAGGTGTTAGTTAGTCTTGCTAACTTCTAATGACGGGCTGCAAATTAGAATATGGTCTACATACTGTTGAGTTTAGATTTTGGGAGAGACAGGGAGAGCAGGTCTGAGGGAGGCCAAAGCTTGGCCAAATAGGTGTGGTCTGTCCTGGAATCCCTGAGGCAGGACAATCAAGGAGTGATGTGTGGTGGCATAGGTTCAAGGTCAGTCCTGGTGAAGGCGAAGATATTTTGAGACTTGGTATCAAGAGGGATAGAGAAAAAGACATCCTTGAGATCCAAAACTGAGAAGTGAGAAGTCCCTGAGGGGATGGTAGAAAAAAGTGTGTAAGGATTAGTTATGTACCACAGGATGGAGGGGGACCACTGCAGAGTCAATGAGTCGGAGGTCCTGAACCAGGCGATAGGTGCCATTAGGTTTTTTAACTGCTAGTATAGGGGTGTTGAAGGGAGAGGATGTAGGACAGAGTAACTTTTTCCTTAGGAGGTCAGAGATGATAGGTTTAAGTCCCCCAAGCCGCTGGAGTGGGAGTGGGTACTGGGTTTGAGGGATGTACCTCGAGGAGTCCTGTAGCTGAATGACAATGGGAGAATGGTGTCTAGCCACAGAAGTGTTTTGGGTATCACAGAAATGGGGGGGGGGGAGGTTCTACCTCAGTGGCTGGCAGAGGAAATGAAATATTAGAACCAGTAGGGTTAGTGGCTAGGAGGAGGAGAGGAGGCGCTGACAAGTGTGGCGTTATGCGAATGGGGGGAGCAAAAGAATTAGAATTTCCTACCTTGGCTAAAAGATCCCTTCCCAGTAAGGGCACAGGACAAGTAGGTATAACTAGAAATGAATGAGTGAGGGGAATTCCCCTAAAAATACAACAGAGTGGTGGGGTCTGATGAGGTAGATAAGGCTGTCCCCTACCCCGACAATAGGGAGACAAGAAGAAGTTGGTCCCCTACACACCCTCAGTACTGAGTTAGCTTATGGTTATTGTTTGGGTTAGTGTTAGGGTTTTGGTTAAGGTTAGGGTTAGTGTTAGCATTAAGGTTGGAGTTACCTGAAGGTTATGGGTAGGGATAGTGTTAGGGGTAGGCTTAAGTTTCGGTTATTATTACGGGAAGGGTTAAGGATATGGCTAGGGTTTGAGTTAGAATTATGGTTAGGATAGTTTTAGGAATACGGTTAGGGTTAGGGTTATTTTTAAGATTAGTGTATGCTTTGGTGGTAAGATAGAGTTACCACTATAGTGGTAAGATAGGATCAGGGTTCATGTGAGGTTTTAGGTTTTGTTAGTGTCAGGTTTAGGATTGCGTTAGGGTTAGTGTTAGTGTTTTGTTTTGCATGTGATTTAGTTTTAGCATTAGTGGTAGTGGTAGTGTTTCAGTTAGTGTGAGGATTAGTTTTAGAGTTAAGTTTAGGTTTAGAATTAGGGTTAGGGTTAGGTTAGAGTTAGTGTTAGGTTACTGGGTATGATAAGAGTTTCGTTTAGAGTTACTGTTACTACTAGTTTTACAGTTAGGGTTTGTGTTTGGGTTAGAATAAGGGTTAGTAAAGGTGTTAGCATTAGTGTTAGGCTTAGGATGAGATTTCAGGTTAGGGTATGGTTAGGGTTAGGGTTAGTTTGGAGTTAGCAGTAGATTTGGTGTAAGCATGAGGGTTAGTGTGATAGATTATGTAAGGGAAACAAGTATGTTTAGTTTTTTAGTTAGCGTATGGTTAGGGTGTTAGTGTTAGGGTTAGGTTTAGTAGTTAGGGTGAGAGTTCCATTTAGAATTAGTGTTAGTACTAGTGTTACAGTACTAACAGTACGAGTTTTAGTACTAGTGTTAGAGTACTACAGTACTAGTGTTACAGGTTTAGAGTTAGGCTTAGGTTTATGGTTAGCGTGATGGTTAGTGTTAGGAGGAGGGATCAGGTTAGTATGTGGTTAGGGTTTGAGTTAGGGTATGGTGAGCATTAGGTTTGGTGTTAGCATGAGGGTCAGGGGGAGAGTTAATGTTAGTGTTACGCGTAAGGTTAGTGTAATGGTTAGTTTATGGTTATCGTTATGGTTATAGTTAGTGCTAGTGTTAAGGTTAGGGTTAGTGTTAGCATAAAAGTTGGTGTTACCGGGAGGGTTATGGTTAGGGGTACTGTTATGGGGAGGCTTACGTTTCTGTTAATGTAGGGTTAGGGTTAGGACTATGGCAAGGGTTTGAGTTAGAATAATGGTTAGGATTAGTTTTAGGAATAGGATTAGGATTATGGTTCTGGTTAGGATTAGCGTGTGGTTTAGTTGTAGGTTAGAGTTAGGGACAGGGTTTGTGTTAGGGTTTGGGTTTTATTAGTGTCAGGTTTAGGGTTTCGTTAGAGATAGGGTTAATGTTGTGTTTGGGTGAGATTTAGTTTTAGCTTTAGTGGTAGTGGTAGTGTTTCAGTTAATGTGAGGATTAGTTTTAGAGTTAAGTTTAGGTTTAGAATTAGGGTTAGATTTAGGGTTAGGGTAGGTTGATGTTAGTGTTAGGTTAGTGGTTATGATGAGCGTTTCCTTTAGAGTTATTGTTACTACTAGTGTTACAGTTAGGTTTTCTCTTTGGGTTAGAATTAGGGTTAGTAATGTGGTTAGCGTTAAGGTTAAACTTAGGTTGAGTTTTCAGGTTTGGGTATGGTTAGGGATAGGGTTAGTTTGGAGTTAGCATTAGATTTGGTATAAGCTTGAGGGTTAGTGTGAGAGATTATGTAAGGGATACTGGTGTGTTTAGTTTTTAGTTAGCGCATGGTTAGGGTTAGTGTTAGTGTTAGGGTTAGGTTTAGTAGTTAGGGTGAGAGTTCCATTTAGAATTAGTGTTAGTACTAGTGTTACAGTACTAACAGTATGAGTTTTAGTACTAGTGTTAGAGTACTACAGTACTAGTGTTACAGGTTTAGAGTTAGGCTTATGTTCATGGTTTGCATGAGGGTTAGTGTTAGTAGGAGGGATCAGGTTAGTGTGTGGTTAGGGTTAGAGTTAGGGTTTGGTGAGTGATAGGTTTTGTGTTAACATGAGGGTCAGGGGGAGAGTTAATGTTAGTGTTATGGTTAAGTTTAGTGCTATGGTTAGCTTAAGGTTATGGTTATTGTTTGGGTTAGTGTTAGGGTTTGGGTTAGGGTAAGGGTTAGCATTAAGGTTGGTGTTACCTGAGGGTTATGGGTAGGGATAGTGTTGGGGTCGGCTTAAGTTCCGGTTTTTATTAGGGTTAGGTTTAAGGTTATGGCTAGGGTTTGAGTTAGAAGTATGGTTAAGAGTAGTTTTAGAAATAGGGTTAGGATTATCATTATGGTAAGGATTAGCAAATGGTTTAGTTGTAGGTTAGAGTTAGGGACAGGGTTAGTTTTAGGGTTTGGGTTTTGTTAGTGTCAGCTTTAGGGTTACGTTACGGATAGGGTTAGTGTTGTGTTTTGGGTGAGATTTAGATTTAGCATTAGTGGTAGTGTTCCAGTTAGTCTGAGGATTAGTTTTTGAGTTAAGTTTAGGTTTAGATTTAGGGTTAGGTTTAGGGTTCGGGATAGGTTAGTGTTAGTATTAGGTTAGTGGTCACGATGAGTGCTTCGTTTATAGGTAGTGCTACTACTAGTGTTCGAGTTAGAGTTTGGGTTTGGGTTAGAGTTAGGGTTAGGAATGTGGTTAGCATTAGGGTTAGGCTTAGGATGAGTTTTCAGGTTAGGGTATGGTTAGGGTTAGGGTTATGGTTAGGTTTGGAGTTAACGTTAGATTTCGTGTAAGCTTGAGGGTTAGTGTTAGATATTCTGTAAGGGATTTGGGTATGTTTAGTTTTTTAGTTAGTGTTAATGTTAGGGTTAGGTTTAGTAGATAGGATGAGAGTTCCATTTAGAATTACTGTTAGTACTAGTGTTACAGTACTACAGTACTAGTGTTACAGGTTTAGAGTTAGGCTTAGGTTCATGATTAGCGTGAGGGTTAGTATTAGGAGGACGGTTCAGGTTACTGTGTGGTTAGGGTTAGAGATAGGGTTATGGTTAGCGTTATGTTTGGTGTTAGCATGAGTGTAAGGGGTAGAGTGAATCTTAGTGTTACGGGTAAGGTTAGTGTTATGGTTATGGTTAGGGATAGTGTTAGCATTAAAGTTGGTGTTACCGTGATGGTTATGGTTAGGGATAGTGTCAGGGGAGGCTTAGTTTTCTGTTAATGTTAGGGTTAGAGTTAGGACTATGGCTAGGGTTTGAGTTAGAATAATGGTTAGGCTTAATTTTAGGAATAGGGTTAGGATTATGGTTCTGGTTAGGAATAGCGTGTGGTTTAGTTGTAGGTTAGAGTTAGGGACAGGGTTAGTGTTAGGGTTTGGGTTTTGTTAGTGTCACGTTTAAGGTTTCGTTAGGAATAGGTTTAGAGTTGTGTTTAGGGTGAGATTAAGTTTTAGCATTAGTGGTAGTGGTACTGTTTCAGTTAACGTGAGGATTAGTTTTAGAGTTAAGTTTAGGATTAGAATTTGGGTTAGGTTTTGGGTTAGGGTTACATTAGTGTTAGTGGTTATGATGAGCATTTTGTTTAGAGTTAATGTTACTACAAGTGTGACAGTTATGGTTTGGGTGTGGGTTAGAGTGAGGGTTAGTAATGTGGTTAGCGTTAGGGTTAGGCTTAGAATGAGTTTTCAGGTTAGGGTATGGTTAGAGTTAGGCTTAGTATGGAGTAAGCTTGAGGGTTAGTGTAAGAGATTATGTAACGGATACGGGTATGTTTAGTTTTTTAGTTAGCGTTAGAGTTAGGGTTTGGTTTACTAGATAGGATGAGAGTTCCATTAAGAATTACTCTTAGTACTAGTGTTAAAGTACTAACAGTATGAGTTGTAGTACTAGTGTTACAGGACTTCAGTAGTAGTGTTACAGGTTGAAAGTTAGGCTTAGGTTTATGGTTAGGGTGAGGGATAGTGTTAGGAGGAGGGTTCAGGTTAGTGTGTGGTTAGTGTTAGAGATAGGGTTGTGGTTAGCGTTATGTTTGGTGTTAGCATGAGTGTAATGGGTAGAGTGAAACTTAGTGTTATGGGTAAGGTTAGTGTTATGGTTAGCTTATGTTATGGTTATGGTTAGGGTTAATGTTAGCGTTAAGGTTACTGTTGCCGTAAGTGTTTTGGTTAGGGATAGTGTTAGGGGGAGGCTTAGGTTTCTGTTATTGTTAGGGTTTGGTTTAGGACTATGGCAAATGTTTGTGTTAGAATTATTGTTAGGATTAGTTTTAGGATTAGGGTCAGTGTTTCGGTTATGTTTAGGATTTGTGTATGGTTTAGTGTTAGGTTAGAATTCGGGTCAGGGTTAGAGTTAGGGTTTGGGTTTGGGTTAGTGTTAGGTTTAGGGTTACATTGGGGTTAGGGTTTGTGTTGGGTTTTTGGTGAGATTTAATTTGATCATTAGTGGTAGTGCTAGGGTTATGGTTAGTTTTAGAGTTAAGTCTAGGTTTAGAGTTAGGGTTTGGGTTAGGTTACTGTTAGTGTTAGGATAGTGGTTAGAATGAGAGTTCATTTTAAAGTTAGTGTTACTATTAGTATCACAGTAAGGGTTAGGTTTTGGTTTAGAGTTAGGGTAAGGAAGGTGTTTAGCGTTAGGGTTAGGCTTAGAAGTTTTCACGTTAGTGTATGGTTAGGGTCAGTGTTGGGTTTAGAGTTAGCATTAGATTTGGTGTTAGCGTGATGGTTAGAGCAAGAGTTAATATTAGGGATGCGGGTATATTTATTGTTATAGTGAGCTTAAGGTTAGGTTTAGGTTTAGGGTTAGGTTTAGTAGTTAGGATGAGAGTTCCATTTCGAGTAAGTGTTAGTACCAGTGTTAGCTTATGGTTATGGTTATGGTTTGGGTTAGTGTTAGGGTTTTGGTTAGGGTTAGGGTTAGTGTTAGCGTTAAGGTTGGTGTTACCTGAGGCTTAAGGGTAGGGATAGTGTTAGGGGTAGGCCTATTCGGTTATTATTAGCGTAAGGGTTAAGGTTATGGCTAGGGTTTGAGTTAGAATTATGGTTAGGATTAGTCCTAACAATAGGGTTACAGTTATATTTATGGTTAAGATTAACGTATGGTTTAATTGTAGGTTAGAGTTAGGGTCAGGGTTAGTGTTAGGGTTTTGGTTTTTTTAGTGTAAGGTTTAGGGTTACATTAGGAATAGGGTTAGTGTTGTGTTTTGGGTGAGGTTTAGTTTTAACATTAATGGTAGTGGTAGTGTTTCAGTTAGTGTGAGGATTAGTTTTAGAGTTAAGTCTAGGTTTAAAATTAGGGATAGGTTTAGGGTTAGGTTGGTGTTAGTGTTAGGTTAGTGGTCATAATGAGTGTTTTGTTTAGAGGTAGTACTACTACTAGTTTTCGAGTTAGTGTTTGGGTTTGGGTTAGTGTTAGGGTTAGGAATATGGTTAGTGTTAGTGTTAGGCTTAGCATGAGTTTGCAGTTTAGGGTATGCTTGGGTTAGGTTTGGAGTTTGCGTTAGATTTAGTGTAAGCTTGATGGTTAGTGTGAGAGATTATGTTAGGGATACGGGTATATTTTGTTTTTTAGTTAGCGTATTGTTAGGGTTAGTGTTAGTGTTAGGGTTTCGTTTAGTTGTTAGGATGAGAGTTCCATTTAGAATTAGTGTTAGTACTAGTGTTACAGTACTAACAGTACGAGTTTCAGTACTAGTGTTACAGTACTTCAGTACTAGCGTTTCAGGTTTAGAGTTAGGCTTAGGGTTATGGTTAGCCTGAGGGTTAGTGTTAGGAGGAGGGTTCAGAATAGTATGTGGTTAGTGTTAGAGATAGTGTTAGGGTTAGCATTAGGTTTGGTGTTAGCATGAAGGTCAGGGGTAGTGTGAATCTTAGTGGTAAGGGTAAGGTTGTAGGGAGCCGTCCCCACATTCTCCAATACAGGATTGCGCCTGCATCCAGCTGGCATTGAGAATAAACTAGTCAGTGCGCAGGTGCAGGGTGATTTTCCCTACCTTGTCCTCTGCCTCTCCCATGGTGTCATATGGGCTGATGGGCTGCAGCCAACCATGAGGTGACACGTCCGAAGCTAAGGTTGTAAACCTATATAAGGTTTGGGTTTTGAATGTTTGGGGTCGCCGCTCTGTAAGCGTATGCTCTCCCTCTCAAGATGCATTAAAGCTTTACTGCAGAAGCATCCTGAGTGTGCCACGTCTTTCTTGCTGGCGAGACAGTAGCGCGGGACATTTGGTGCGGAAACCTGGGAACCGAGATCTCATCATCGTCAGCACCATGGGAGACCCCTCTGCTACAAGGAGGATTCAGAACTGCTGACAGATGCACTCGGAGAGGTATGTCTTTTCTGGACCTTGGTAAGAGGTCCAGGATAGCATGTCACAAACCGAGAGTGGTGAGAGGTTGGACGCAAGCAGGAAAAAACCTGTCCAAAAAAAAACAAAAGTTAAAAAGGCCCTCCAGGTGAGTCTAATGACAAAATAAGGTTAGTGTTATGGTTAGCTTTTGGTTATGGTTAGGGTTATAGTTAGTGTTAGTGTTATGGTTATGGTTTGTTATGGTTAGGGTTAGGGTTAGCGTTAAGTTTGGTGTTAACGTGAGGGTTTTGGTTAGTGAAAATTTTAGGGGGATGCTTAGGTTTCGGTTTTGTTTAGGGTTAGGTTTAGGATTACAGCTAGGAATTGAGTTAGTATTATGGTTAGGATTAGTTTTAGGATTAGGGTCACTGTTATGGTTATGTTTAGGATTAGTGCAAGTTTTAGTGTTAGGTTAGAATTCGGGTCAGGGTTAGAGTTAGGGTTTGGGTTTGGGTTAGTGTTAGGTTTAGGGTTACGTTGGGGTTAGTGTTTGTGTTGGGTTTTCGGTGAGATTTAATTTTAGTATTAGTGGTAGTGCTAGGGTTATGGCTAGTTTCTGAGTTAAGTCTAGGTTTAGGGTTTGGGTTAGGTTAGTGTTAGTGTTAGGATAGTAGTTAGAATGAGGGTTCATTTTAAAGTTAGTGTTACTATTAGTATCACAGTAAGGGTTAGGTTTTGGGTTAGAGTTAGGGTAAGGAAAGTGTTTAGCCTTAGGGTTAGACTTAGGTGAGTTTTCACGATAGTGTATGGTTAGGGTCAGTGTTAGGTTTACAGTTAGCATTAGATTGGGTGTTAGCGTGATGGTTAGAGCGAGAGTTAATATTAAGGATGCGGGTATATTTAGTGTTATAGTGAGCTTAAGGTTAGGGTTAGGATTAGGGTTAGGTTTAGTAGTTAGGATGAGAGTTCCATTTCGAATTAGTTAGTACCGATGCTAGCTTATGGTTATGGTTATGGTTTAGGTTAGTGTTAGTGTTTTGGTTAGGGTTGGGTTAGCGTTAGCGTTAAAGTTGGTGTTACCTGAGGGTTAAGGGTAGGGATAGTGTTAGGGGTAGGCCTAAGTTTCAGTTATTATTAGGGTTAGGGTTAAGGTTATGGCTAGAGTTTGAGTTAGAATTATGGTTAGGATTAGTCTTAGCAATAGGGTTACAGTTATGTTTATGGTTAGGATTAGCATATGGTTTAATTGTACGTTAGAGTTAGGGTCAGGGTTAGTGTTAGGGTTTTGGTTTTTTTAGTGTAAGGTTTAGGGTTACGTTAGGGATAGGGTAAGTGTTGTGTTTTGGGTGAGATTTAGTTTTAGCATTAATGGTAGTGGTAGTGTTTCAGTTAGTGTGAGGATTGCTTTTAGAGTTACGTCTAGGTTTAGAATTAGGGATAGGTTTAGGGTTAGGGTTAGGTTGATGTTAGTGTTAGGTTAGTGGTCATGATGAGTGTTTCGTTTAGAGGTAGTTCTACTACTAGTGTTGGAGTTAGGGTTTGGGTTAGAGTTAGGGTTAAGAATGTGGTTAACGTTAGGGTTAGGCTTAGGATGAGGTTTCAGGATAGGGTATGGTTAGGGATAGGGTTAGTTTGGAGTTAGTGTTACATTTGGTGTAAGATTGAGGATTAGTGTAAAAGAATATGTTAGGGATATGGGTGTTTTTAGTTTTTTAGTTACTGCATGGTTAGGGTTAGTGTTAGGGTTAGGTTTATAGTTAGGGTGAGATTTCCATTTAGAATTAGTGTTAGTACTAGTGTTACAGTACTAACAGTATGAGTGGTAGTACTAGTATTACAATACTACAGTACTATTGTTACATGTTTAGAGTTAGGCTTATGTTTATAGTTAGCGTGAGGGTTAGTTTTAGGAGAGTTAGGGTATGGTGAGCGTTAGGTTTGGAGTTAGCATGAGGGTCAGGGGGAGAGTTAATGTTAGTGTTACGGGTAAGGTTAGTCATGTTAAGCTTATGGTTATGGTTATAGTTAGTGCTAGTGTTATGGTTATGGATAGGGTTAGTGTTAGCCTTAATGTTGGTGTTACCGTGAGAGTTATGGTTAGTTATAGTGTTAGGGGGAGGCTTAGGTTTCAGTTATTGGTAGGTTTAGTGTTAGGATTATGGCTAGAGTTTTAGTTAGAATTATGGTTAGGATTAGTCTTAGGAATAGGGTTAGGGTTATGGTTATGGTTAGTATTAGCCCACGGTTTAGTGCTAGGTTAGAGTTAGTTTCAGGGTTAGTGTTTGGGTTTTCTTAGTGTCATGTTGAAGGTTACATTAGGGTTACGGTTAGTGTTGTGTTTTCGGTGAGATTTAGCTTTAGCATTACTGGTTGTGGTAGTGTTTCACTTAGTGTGAGGATTAGTTTTAGAGTTTAGTTTAGGTTTAGAATTATGGTTCGGTTTAGTGTTAGGGTTAGGTTAGTGTTAGTGTTAGGTTAGTGGTTATGATGAGAGTTTCGTTTAGAGTTACTGCTACTACTAGTGTTACAGTTAGGGTTAGGGTTTGGGTTAAAGTTAGGGTTAGGAGTGTGGTTAGCGTTACGGTTAGGCTTAGGATGAGATTTCAGGTTAGGGTATGGTTAGGATTAGGGTTAGGTTTGGAGTTAGCATTAGATTTGGTGTGACCTTGAGGGTTACTGTAAGAGATTATGTTAGGGATATGGCTATGTATATTTTTTAGTTAGTGTATAGTTAGGGTTAGGGTTAGTGCTACAGTTAGGTTTAGTAGTTAGGATGAGAGTTCAATTTAGAATTAGTGTTAGTACATATGTTACAGTAGTAACAGTAGGAGTTTTAGAAATAGTTTTACAGTACTACAGTACTAGTGTTACAGGTTTAGAGTTAGGCTTATGTTTATTGTTAGCGTGAGGGTTAGTGTTAGGAGGAGGGATCAGGTTAGTGTGTGATTAGTGTTAGAGTTAGGGTATGGAGAGCGATAGGTTTGGTGTTAGCATGAGGGTCAGGGTTTAAGTTAGTGTTAGTGTTACGGGTAAGGTTAGTGTTGTGGTAAGCTTATGGTTATGGCTATAGTTAGTGCTAGTGTAATGGTTATGGTTAAGGTTAGTGTTAGCGTTAATGTTGGTGTTCCCTTGAGGGTTATTGTTAGAGATAGTGTTAGGAGGATGCTTAGGTTTCAGTTATTGTTAGGTTTAGGGTTAGGATTATGTCTAGGGTCTGAGTTAGAATAATGGTTTGGATTAGTCTTAGGAATAGGGTTAGCGTTATGGTTATGGTTAGGATTAGCCTTTGGTTTATTTGTAGGTTAGAGTTAGGGACAGGATTAGTGTTAGGGTTTGTGTTTTGTTAGTGTCGGTTGAGGATTACACTAGGGTTACAATTAGTGTTGTGTTTTGGGTGAGATTTAGCTTTAGCATTACTGGTTGTGGTAGTGTTTCAGTTAGTGTGAGGATTAGTTTTAGAGTTAAGTTTCGGTTTAGAATTAGGGTTAGGTTTCAGGTTAGGGTTAGGTTAGTGTTAGTGTTAGGTTAGTAGTTATGATGATTGTTTCGTTTAGAGTTATTGTTACTACTAGTTTTACAGTTAGAGTTTGGGTTAGAGTGAGGGTTAGGAATGTGGTTAGCATTAGCGTTAGGCATAGGATGAGTTTTCTGGTGAGGGTATACTTAGGGTTATGGTTAGGATTGGAGTTAGCCTTAGATTTGGTGTAAGCTTGAGGGTTAGTGTAAGAGATTATGTTAGGGGTACAGGTGTGTATAGTTTTTTATTTAGTGTATTGTTAGGGTTATGGTTAGTGTTAGGGTTAGGTTTAGTAGTTAGGATGAGAGTTCCATTTAGAATTAGTGTTAGTACTATTGTTACAGTACTATCAATACTAGTTTTAGTACTAGTGTTAGAGTAATACAGTACTAGTGTTACAGGTTTAGTGTAAGGGTTCGGTTTATTGTTAGCATGAGGGTTAGGGTTAGGGGGAGTGTTCAGTTTAGTGTACGGTTAGGGTTAGAGTTAGGGTTATTGTTAGTGTTAGGTTTGGTGTTAGCGTGAGGGTAAGGGATAGAGTTAACTTTAGTGGTAAAGGTAAGGTAAGTGTTATGGTTAGTTTATGATGATGGTTATGTTTTGGACTAGCATTAGGGTTTTGGATAGGGTTAGGGTTATGATTAGCGTTATCTTGGTGTTACCTGAGGGTTATGGGTAGGGATAGTGTTAGGGGTAGGCTTCAGTTTCGATTATTATTAGGGTTAATGTTAAAGTTATGGCTAGGGTTTGAGTTAGAATTATTGTTAGGATTAGACTTAAGAATAGGGTTAGGATTATGGTTATGGTTAGGATTAGCATATGGTTTAGTGATAGGTTAGAGTTAGGGTCAGGGTTAGTTTGAGGATTATGTTTTGTTAGTGTCATATTTAGGGTTACGTATGGTTAGGTTTAGTGTTGTGTTTTATGTGAGACTTAGTTTTAGCATTAGTGCTAGTGGTAGTGTTTCAGTTATTGTGAGGATTAGTTTTAGAGTTAAGTCTAGGTTTAGAATTAGGGTTAGATTTAGGGTTCGGGTTAGGTTAGTGTTAGTGTTAGGTTAGTGGTTATGATGAGCATTTCGTTTTGAGTTACTGTTACTACTAGTGTTACAGTTAGGGTTTGTGATTGGGTTAGAGTTAGCTTTAGGAATGACGTTAGCGTTAGGGTTAGTCTTAGGATGAGTTTTCAGGTTAGGGTATGGTTAGGGTTAGGGTTAGTTTGGAGTTAGCATGAGATTTGGTGTAAGCTTGAGGGTAAGTGTGAGAGATTATGTTAGGTATACGGGTATGTTTAGTTTTTTAGTTAGCGTATGGTTAGTGTTAGTGTTAGGGTTAGGTTTAGTTGTTAGGATGAGAGTTCCACTTAGAATTAATGGTAGTACTAGTGTTACAACACTGACGCTACTAGTTTTAGTACTAGTGTTACAGTACTAAAGTACTAGTATTACATGTTTAGAGTTAGGATTAGGTTTATGGTTAGCGTGAGGGTGAGGGTTAGGAGGAAGGATCAGGTTAGTGTGTGTTATTGTTAGGGTTATGGTGAGTGTTAGGTTTGGTGTTAGCATGAGGGTAAGGAGTTAATATTATTGTTACTGGTAAGTTTAGTGTTATGGTTAGCTTACGGTTATGTTTATGGTTATAGTTAGTGTCAGTGTTATGGTTATGGATAGGGTTAGGCTTAACGTTAAGGTTGGTGTTACCGTGAGGGTTATGGCTAGGGATAGTGTTATGGGGAGGCTTAGGTCTCAGTTATTGTTAGGTTTAGGGTTAGGATTATGGCTAGGGTTTGAGTTAGAATTATGGCTAGGATTAGTCTTAGGAATAGGGTTAGGGTTATGGTTATGGTTAGTATTAGCGTATGGTTTAGTGCTAGGTTGGAGTTAGTTTCAAGGTTAGTGTTTGGGTTTGGGTTTTGTTAGTATCAGATTTAGGGTTACATTAGGGTTACGGTTAGTGTTGTGTTTTGAGTGAGATTTAGCTTTAGCATTAGTGGTAGTGTTTCAGTTAGTGTGAGGATTAGTTTTAGAGTTAAGTTCATGTTTAGAATTAGAGTTAGGTTTAGGGTTAGGGTTAGTTTAGTGTTAGTGTTAGGTTACTGGCTATGATGAGCATTTCGCTTAGAGGTCGTGTTACTACTAGTGTTACAGTTAGATTTAATGTTTGGGTTTGAGTTAGTGTTAGGAATTTGTTTACCATTATGGTTAGGCTTAGGATGAGTTTTCAGGTTAGGGTATGGTTAGGGTTAGAGTGGTTAGGGTTAGGATTGGAGTTAGCATTAGATTTGGTGTAAGCTTGAGGGTTAGTGTGAGAGAGTATGTTAGGGATACTGGTTGTTTAGTTTTTAGTTAGTGTATAGTTAGTGTTACGGTTAGTGTAAGGTTGGGTTTAGTAGTAAGGATGAGAGTTCCATTTAGAATTACTATTAGTACTAGTGTTACAGTACTAACAGTATTAATTTTTGTACTAGTGTTATAGTACTACAGGACTAGTGTTACAGGTTTAGAGTTAGGGTTAGTTTTATGGTTAGCATGAGGGTTAGTGTGTGGTTAGGGTTAAAGTTAGGGTATGGTGAGCATTAGCTTTGGTGTTAGGATGAGTGTCAGGAGTAGAGTTAATGGTTAGTGTTACGGGTAAGGTTGTTGCTATGGTTAACTTATGGTTATGGTTATCGTTTGGGTTAGTGTTAGGGTTTTGGTTAGGGTTAGGGTTAGGGTTAGCATTAAGTTTGGTGTTACCTGAGGGTTATGGGTAGTGATAGTGTTGGGGTCGGCTTAAGTTTGCTAAGTTCGTAAGATTTTGATTGGTGTTAGCATGAGTGTAAGGGGTAGAGAAAATATTAGTGTTACGGGTACGGTTAAGTCTTATGTTTAGCTTATGGTTATGGTTATGGTTAGTGATAGTGTTAGCCTTAAGGTTGGTGTTACCCGTGAGGGTTATGGTTAGAGATAGTGTTAGGGGGAGGCTTAGGTTTCTAGATGAGTGTTCCATTTAGAATTAGTGTTAGTACTAGTGTTACAGTACTAACAGAAAGAGTTTTAATACTAGTATTACAGTACTATAGGACTAGTGTTACAGGTTTAGCGTTAGGGTTAGGTTAGGGTTAGTGTTAGTTTGGAAGTAGTGTTAGATTTGGTGTAAGCTTGAGGGTTAGTGTGAGAGATTATATAACGGATACGGGTATGTTTAATTTTTTAGTTAGCATTAATGTTAGGGTTAGGTTTAGTAGATAGAATAAGAGTTCCATTTAGAATTAGTGTTATTACCAGTAGGATAGTGTTAGTGTTAGGTTAGTGATCATGATGTGTGCTTCATTTATAGGTAGTGCTACTACTAGTGTTAGAGTTAGGGTTTGGGTTAGAGTTAGGTTTAGGAATGTGGTTAGCATTAGCATTAGTCTTAGGATGAGTTTTCAGGTTAGGGTATGTTTAGGGTTAGGTTTAGGTTTGGAGTTAACGTTAGATTTTTTTATAAGCTTGAGGGTTAGTGTTAGAGATTCTGTAAGGGATACGGGTATGTTTAGTTTTTTATTTAGCGTTAGTGTTAGGTTTAGTAGATAGGATGAGAGTTCCATGTAGAATTAGTGTTAGTAGTAGTGTTCCAGTACTAACAGTACGAGTTTTAGTCTTAGTGTTACAGTACTTCAGTACTAGTGTTACAGGTTTAGAGTTAGGCTTAGGTTTATGGTTAGCTTTGCGGGTTAGTGTTAGGAGGAGTGTTCAGGCTAGTGTGTGGTTAGTGTTAGAGATAGTGTTAGGGTTAGCTTTAGGTTTGCTGTTAGCATGAAGGTAAGGGGTAGAGTGAATCTTAGTGGTAAGGGTATGGTTAGTATTATGGTTAGCTTTTGGTTATTGTTAGGGTTATAGTTAATGTTCGTGTTATGGTTGTGGTTAGGGTTAACGTTAAATTTGGTGCTACCTTGAGGGTTTCGGTTAGTGAAAATTTTAGGGGGATGCTTAGGTTTCAGGTTTTTTTTAGGGTTAGGTTTAGGATTACGGCTAGGATTTGAGTTAGTATTATGGTTAGGATTAGTTTTAGGATTAGGGTCACTGTTGTGGTTATGTTTAGGATTAGTGTAAGGTTTAGTGTTAGGTTAGGGTCAGGTCAGGGTTACAGTTAGGGATTGGGTTTGGGTTAGTGTTTGTTTTAGGGTGACGTTGGGGTTAGTGTTTGTGTTGGGTTTTCGGTGACATTTAATTTTAGCATTAGTGGTAGTGCTAGGGTTATGGTTAGTTTCAGAGTTAAGTCTAGGTTTAGAGTTAGGGTTTGGGTTAGGTTAGTGTTAGTGTTGGGATAGTGGTTAGAATGAGGGTTCATTTTAAAGTTAGTGTTACTATTTCTATCACTGTAAGGGTTAGGTTTTGGGTTAGAGGTAGGGTAAGGAATGTGTTTTGGCTTAAATGAGTTTTCACGTTAGTGTATTGTTAGGGTCAGTGTTAGGCTTAGAGTTAGCATTACATTTGGTGTTTGCGTGATGGTTAGAGCGAGAGTTAATGTTAGGGATGCGGGTATATTTAGTTTTAAAGTGAGCTCATGGTTAGGGTTAGGATTAAGGTTAGGTGTACTAGTTAGGATGAGAGTTCCATTTCGATGGCGACTACTAGTGTTACAGTTAGGGTTTGGGTTTGGGTCAGGAATGTGGTTAGCACTGGGATTAGGCTTAGCATGAGTTTTCAGTTTACGGTATGGTTAGGGTTAGGGTTAGGTTTGGAGTTAGCGTTAGATTTAGTGTTAGATTGAGAGATTATGTTAGGGATACATGTATATTTTGGTTTTTTAGTTAGCATTAATGTTAGTACCGGTGTTTGTGTTTGGGTTAGAGTTAGGGTTAGGAATGTGGTTAGCGTTAGGGTTAGGGTTAGGAATGTGGTTAGCGTTAGGGTTAGGCTTGGGATGAGTTTTCAGGTTAGGGTAAGGTTAGGGTTATGGTTAGTTTGGAGTTAGCGTTAGATTTGTTGTAAACTTGAGGGTTAGTGTGAAAGAACATTTTAGGGATACGGGTATGTTTAGTTTTTTAGTTACCGCATGGTTAGGGTTAGTGTTAGTGTTAGGGTTAGGTTTAGTAGTTAGGGTGAGAGTTCCATTTAGATGTAGTGTTAGTACTAGTGTTCCAGTACTAACAGTACGAGTTTTAGTACTAGTATTAGAGTAGTACAGTACTAGTATTACAGGTTTAGAGTTAGGCTTAGTTTTATGGTTAGCATGAAGGTTAGTGTTAGGAGGAGGTATCATATTAGTGAGTGGTTAGGATTAGAGTTAGGGTATGGTGAGCATTAGGTTTGGTGTTAGCATGGGGGTCAGAGGGAGAGTTAATGTTAGTGTTATGGGTAAGGATAGTGTTATGGTTAGCTTATGGCTATGGTTATGGTTATAGTTAGTGCTAGTGTTATGGTTATGGTGAGGGTTAGTGTTAGCATTAATGTTGGTGTTACCGTGAGGGTTATGGTTAGGGATAGTGTTAGGGGAGGCGTAGGTTTCTGTTTTTGTTAGCGTTAAGTTAGGACTGTGTCTAGGTTTTGAGTTAGGATTAGTCTTAGGAATAGGGTTAGGAATATGTTTATGGTTAAGATTAGCGTATGGTTTATTTGTAGGTTAGAGTTAGGCACAGGGTTATTGTTAGGGTTTGGGTTTTTTTTTAGTGTCAGGTTCAGGGTTATGTGAGGGATAGGGTTAGTGTTGTCTTTTCGGTGAGATTAAGTTTTAGCATTAATGGTAGTGGTAGTGTTTCAGTATTAGTGAGGATTAGTTTTAGAGTTAAGTTTAGGTTTAGAATTAGGGTTAAGTTTAGGGTTCGGGTTAGGTTAGGTAGTTTTAGTGTTAGGATAGTGGTCATGATGAGCGCTTCATTTATAGGGATGGCGACTACTAGTGTTACAGGTAGGGTTTGGGTTTGAGTCAGGAATGTGGTTAGCACTGGGATTAGGCTTAGCATGAGTTTTCAGTTTACGGTATGGTTAGGGTTAGGGTTAGGTTTGGAGTTAGCGTTAGATTTAGTGTTAGATTGAGAGATTATGTTAGGGATACGTGTATATTTTGTTTTTTTAGTTAGCATATTGTTAGGGCTAGTGTTAGTGTTCGGGTTTCGTTTAGTAGTCAGGATGAGAGTTCCATTTAGAATTAGTGTTAGTACTAGTGTTACAGTACTAACAGTATGAGTTTTAGTACTAGTGTTACAGTACTTCAGTACTAGTGTTACAGGTTTAGAGTTAGGCTTAGGTTTATGGTTAGCGTGGGGGTTAGTGTTAGGAGGAGGGTTCAGGTTAGTGTGTGGTTAGTGTTAGAGATAGTGTTAGGGTTAGCGTTAGGTTTGGTGTTAGCATGAAGGTAAGGGGTAGAGTTAATCTTAGTGGTAAGGGTAGTGTTATGGTTTGATTTTGGTTATGGTTAGGGTTATAGTTAGTGTTAGTGTTATGGTTATGGTTAGGGTTAGCATTAAGTTTGGAGCTACCGTGAGGGTTTCGGTTAGTGAAAATTTTAGGGGGATGCTTAGGTTTCCGTTTTTGTTTAGGGTTAGGTTTAGGATTACGGCTAGGATTTGAGTTAGTATTCTGGATAGGATGAGTTTTACGATTAGGGT
Organism: Phodopus roborovskii; assembly: GCF_943737965.1. Classification (NCBI taxonomy): domain Eukaryota; kingdom Metazoa; phylum Chordata; class Mammalia; order Rodentia; family Cricetidae; genus Phodopus; species Phodopus roborovskii. The sequence continues at coordinate 34,792 of NW_026126042.1, read as the reverse complement.
CACTGTTGCCGTTATGTTTAGGATTAGTGTAAGGTTTAGTGTTAGGTTAGATTTCAGGTCAGGGTTACAGTTAGGGATTGGGTTTGGGTTAGTGTTTGGTTTAGGGTGACGTTGCTGTTAGTGTTTGTGTTGGGTTTTCGGTGAGATTTAATTTTAGCATTAGTGGTAGTGCTAGGGTTATGGTTAGTTTCAGAGTTAAGTCTAGGTTTAGAGTTAGGGTTTTGGTTAGGTTAGTGTTAGTGTTGGGATAGTGGTTAGAATGAGGGTTCATTTTAAAGTTAGTGTTACTATTACTATCACAGTAAGGGTTAGGTTTTGGGTTAGAGGTAGGGTAAGGAATGTGTTTCGGCTTAGATGAGTTTTCACGTTAGTGTATGGTTAGGGTCAGTGTTAGGCTTAGAGTTAGCATTACATTTGGTGTTTGTGTGATGGTTAGAGCGAGAGCTAATGTTAGGGATGCGGGTATATTTAGTTTTAAAGTGAGCTCATGGTTAGGGTTAGGATTAAGGTTAGGTGTACTAGTTAGGATAAGAGTTCCATTTCGAATTAATGTTAGTACCGGTGTTAGCTTATGGTTATGGTTATGGTTTGGGTTAGTGTTAGGGTTTTGGTTAGGGTTAGGGTTAGTGTTAGCGTTAGCGTTACCTGAGGGTTAAGGGTAGGGATAGTGTTAGGGGTAGGCCTAAGTTTCGGTTATTATTAGGGTTAGGGTTAAGGTTACGGCTAGGGTTTGAGTTAGAATTATGGTTAGGATTAGTCTTAGCAATAGGGTTACAGTTATGATTATGGTTAGGATTAGCGTATGGTTTAATTGAAGGTTTGATTTAGGATCAGGGTTAGTGTTAGGGTTTTGGTTTTTTTAGTGTAAGGTTTTAGTGTTACGTTAGGGATAGGGTTAGTGTTGTGTTTTTGGTGAGATTTAGTTTTAGCATTAATGGTAGTGGTAGAGTTTCAGTTACAGTGAGGAATAGTTTTAGAGGTAAGTTTAGATTTAGAATCAGGTTTAAGTTAAGGGTTCGGGTTAAGATAGTTAGTGTTAGTGTTAGTTTAGTGGTCATGATGAGCGCTTCATGTATAGGGAGTGTGACTAGTATTGTTACAGTTAGGGTTTGGGTTTGGCTTAGGAATGTGGTTAGCGTTAGGGTTAGGCTTAGGATGAGTTTTCAGTTTATGGTATGGTTAGGGTTAGGGTTAGGTTTGGAGTTACCGTTAGATTTAGTGTTAGATTGAGAGATTATGTTAGGGATACGTCTATATTTTGTTTTTTTAGTTAGCATATTGTTAGGGCTAGTGTTAGTGTTAGGGTTTCGTTTAGTAGTTAGGATGAGAGTTCCATTTAGAATTTGTGTTAGTACTAGTGTTCCAGTACTAACAGTACGAGTTTTAGTCTTAGTGTTACAGTACTTCAGTACTAGTGTTACAGGTTTAGAGTTAGGCTTAGGTTTATGGTTAGCTTTGCGGGTTAGTGTTAGGAGGACGGTTCAGGCTAGTGTGTGGTTAGTGTTAGAGATAGTGTTAGGGTTAGCTTTAGGTTTGCTGTTAGCATGAAGGTAAGGGGTAGAGTGAATCTTAGTGGTAAGGGTATGGTTAGTATTATGGTTAGCTTTTGGTTATCGTTAGGGTTATAGTTAATGTTCGTGTTATGGTTGTGGTTAGGGTTAACATTAAATTTGGTGCTACCGTGAGGGTTTCGGTTAGTGAAAATTTTAGGGGGATGCTTAGGTTTCAGGTTTTTTTTAGGGTTAGCTTTAGGATTACGGCTAGGATTTGAGTTAGTATTATGGTTAGGATTAGTTTTAGGATTAGGGTCACTGTTGTGGTTATGTTTAGGATTAGTGTAAGGTTTAGTGTTAGGTTAGATTTCAGGTCAGGGTTACAGTTAGGGATTGGGTTTGGGTTAGTGTTTGGTTTAGGGTTACGTTGCGGTTAGTGTTTGTGTTGGGTTTTCGGTGAGATTAGTGGTAGTGCTAGGGCTATGGTTAGTTTTAGAGTTAGGATAGTGGTTAGAATGAGGGTTCATTTTAAAGTTAGTGTTAGTATTACTATCACAGCAAGGGTTAGGTTTTAGGTTAGAGGTAGGGTAAGGAATGTGTTTAGGCTTAGATGAGTTTTCACGTTAGTTTATTGTTAGAGTCAGTGTTAGGTTGAGAGTTAGCGTTAGATTTGGTGTTAGCGTGATGGTTAGAGCGAGAGTTAATGTTAGGGATGCGGCTATGTTTAGTGTTATAGTGAGCTTATGGTTAGGGTTAGGATTAGGGTTAGGTTTAGTAGTTAGGATGAGAGTTCCATTTT
>NW_026126041.1:0-59928 GCF_943737965.1 Phodopus roborovskii | reverse complement strand
CCCTCTGGCCATGGAAACACTAACTTGGTTCACTGATGGGAGACCTTGTGAAAGGTAAAGAAAGGACTGGGACAAGGATGTGAATGAAACCTGCAGGTTTGAGCCAGCAGCCTGCCAGAAGGAAACTCAGCATGGCTGGTGAGCTCTTGTCCTTAACACAGGCCTTGCAGTTGGCAAACGACAGAAAAAAATCTGTAGAACCTGTACATGGGCAGCAGTTGTGCAATTATAACTGTCCATGTGCAAGGGGCTGTCTGTAGACAAGGGGACTGGCTAAGCTTTAGTGGGAGCAAGTGAGAGAGCCGGAGATGAGCTGACACCTGCATTCCTCCACATTTTCTTCCCACTGTCCCTGCTTGAGTCGCTGCTGTAATTCTCATTAGGGACAGTGACCTGGATCATAAGCTAAGTAGCCCCTTTTTGGCCTGCATTGTGTGTGGTCCGTGTTTTAGCACAGCAACACATGCTCACCAGGAAAGAGAGATACATTTTCTTCTTTTCAGCTCTGGTGAAGTAAATGTATGTTTTATTGTTTATTTTCATCTCATTTGTTCTTTTGCCAAGATAGGCTCTTGGCAATACAGTCCTCCTTGTGGCCTTGAATTTGTGACTCCTGTCTCAAGCTTCCAATCCGAGCTCCATCCACTTTTAATTTTCCTATTAAGTACTGACATGGTTACATTTAATTCTCTTTATGTATACTTATTTGTTTTGAGGTAGGGTCTTGCTTTGTAGCCAAGGCCGCTTGGAGGGTAGTAGCAGTCATCTGTTCATACTTCCAAGTGCTGCAATTATAAACTTGAAGGGGGGCTTGGTGTTGTTTGAAAGACGGGGTAAGGAAACATTGAATAAATTGATAAATTTGAAAAACTGCTTTAATTATAAACTTGCACTACACATAGCTACCTAAATGCATGGGGCTTTTTTGTTTTTTTGTTTTTTTTGTTTTTGCATATAGAGTATTTTTATATTTAATTTTATATAACAAGTCCAATTAAATGAAAACAAACATTTATACACAATATTTGGGAATTTGGGCGTCGATTCTTTCCAAACTACTTCCTGCGTAAGGGGCGCTGTCTTGGGGGATTCGAAGAAGATTCAGATATCTAGCTGTAGCTGTGGAGCTGTTTTGCCCAGCTGTTTGGAATGAGGATCAGCTTGACTCTGTCAGGCAGCCTGGTGTGATCAAACCACATTAGTCTGTAAGGAATCCACATCTTTTCATTTTCTGGGAAACAAAAAAGAAAACTTTCCCCAGAACTTGCTCAACTTAAATTTGGAGCAAAGCATTTTTTTTTTTTTTAGATATTATACATGCTCGATCCCAGTTCCCTCTCCCTCCCTCCCTCCCTCCCCCCAAGCCCTCCCTCCCCCTCCCCCCTTTGCCCCTCACCCCCGCATGGGGCTTTTTGTAAAAGTAAAAAATGATATATGTTTAGGCTTAAATTTTGTGGTGTTCAAAACAAGCTGGTGGGTATCTAAGACAGAGGAATGTGTTGTCTGTGTACCAATGCAAATGGAAAGCATTCTAGTTGAAGGAGGGATATATATGACAAATGTGGAAGGCAGTTACCCCTATTCACCCTGCTTACAATTTTTTCTTTTGTTTTACAGAGCATAATAATATTTGAACTTTAGAGAAATGGGAGGCATTGGTGTTTGTTTGAAAGAGGGGTTAGGGAAACATTGAATAAATTGATTAATTTGAAAACTACTTGCCTCAAAGCCATGAAAACCTCAAGTCAATCCTCACAATTCTTGAAAATTAATCCAGATGGCTGGGTTGTGGATTATGCCTTTAACACCAGTAATTTGGAGGCAGAGGCAGAGGCAGAAAAGTTCTCCAAAGGTCAGCCTGTTGTACGAGTAAGTTTCAAGACAGCCAGGGCATCCTATAGGAACCTTTGTCTCGGTGAAAAAACATAATGGTTGCATATACTTCTAACTTCAACATTGATAGGTGGAATGAGAACCTTCACCTCCAAAATACGTAAAAATAAGACAGCAGCTGAAGATAAGTTGAGCAGTTGCAAGCATTTTCTGCTCTATTGCATAAGAGCAGGTTTCAGTTTCTAGCCCATGTGGTGGACTACAACTGTCCTGAACTGCTATTCCAGGGACACCAGCCCTGACTTGTGACTTCAGTGGTCACCAGGTTCAAAAGCAACACACTTAAATACATGAAGGAAAGAATCTCATAGTCTTGTAAGTTAGGGTTTATATCAAAAACCCAGGTAGACAGTATCACTCCAAACTTGATTTCTGTCCTCCATTCCTTCTTCATATATATGTCTGAGCTACCATCCACCACCAGAGAATAAATGCGTACATAACAGCCGAGTATATGTAGTGATACAAATAGTTGTTACCAGACAAACTTAAAACTTTTGGCTCCTTTAATGATCAAACCTGTGTACCACTCAGCCATCCAGGATGATTCTGAAAATATGGGAAACCAGGGAGAGCTGAGTGATAATGTTGAGGTATCTCATGTTCCAATTACTATTAAAGTAGAAGCATACCACCCATGTCTGTAGATGGAATAACACCTAGCAGTCAGACTGCCTTTCAAAGGTAAGATAATTGATCCTTCAAGAAGACCATGACATTAGAGGATTTTCCTTAAGTTAATATAAATGATGTAGATGTGCTAAATAAAAAATACTTTTTTTTTTTTTTCTTAAACACTCAAGTTCACTCATGTGAATTTAGGCACATGAGAACCTTTGCATTGTACTAATCACATCTGTTTTCACTGAATGTAAGTCAATTTTTAAACAATGATTAGTGAAACTTTATTTTACAATATATAAATAATGCTCACTCTACTGCCTTCTTTATATACCAGGAATGGGGGCAGGATCTACTGTATTCATAATAATGGGCAAAGAGGTGATCATGGGAATATTAGAGTAAGTACTGTGGAAATTGAATTCTGTATTGAGTGAAAAACTGGCTGTGTTTATACTTGCAATACAGTTTTGCTGAGTACATATTGCTTTTGTCCCATTTATGGGGATGGAATTTCATTAAGATTGTTGTTAACTTGGAGCAGGGCAATAATTCAGGGGTGTTTTACTACAGTATAAATTGGAGCAGTCTCTATTTACTACCAAAGATATTACACGCAGGGCTATAATTCAGGGATATTTTACTACAGTAGGAATTGTAAAAGGAAGTTGAGCATGGTGACTGATACCTGTAAGCTTAACCTGAAAATGAGGTTGGAGTATCAGGACCCTGAGGTATTTCTTTGCCACATAGCAGAAGTCAAGCACGAAACAAAATCATAATTGTTCATTCTTGCTAGAAGTATTAGGTGATCCTTTTTTTTCATTATTTTTCTGTTTGGCATAACCTACATTTTTGGCAGTTTATCTCTGTGTAATAGCCCTGCCCATCTTAGCCCATAGTTTGTATTCAAGGGTGGTCTCCAACTCACAGGTAACCACTGCCCTTCTGTCTCCCAAGTGCTACATTTAAAAAATTGTGCCACCACCCGAGGTTTAAACTGCCTTGTATGTCAATTTAACCATTTGGCATTCCTATTATTTTGTAGTTCCATTACCATCCTTGCACCTTACTATAATCATATCTGGTTTCATAAAAAAAAAAAACAGAGAAAAGTCCCCATTAACTAGAAAAGAATTGGACACTCAAGTAGAATATCTCAGAAAATGTAAAAAGAGAGAATTCATAAACATAAACTACTCTTATAACAATATGAGGAACTCTGTAAACTTCTTCATAGGCCTGTATATGATGTGCATATCACCTCTGACCCAACTGTAGAGAAGCTGAACCTGTTCCAACAACATGTGGCAACTTTGAGGCAAACAAAGGTATGCTGCTGCATTCATTCCCCCATAAAATTTGATTGGAATTTATGTATCTCATAATAATTTTGATTGTTTTAAGAGATTAGGAATGAACAGTTTGTCAATATTAATAACATATCATATTGTGTATGAAAAAATTGGAACTAACTTCAGATTCAAGTTTTGAAAAAGATGTAGTGTGTCAATTTCAAAGTGTATTTTCTGTGTCATTGCAGAGTATTGTGGCACTACATATGTTGCTTTTGCAGGTAATATGTGTTCAGATTATGCAGTATCAACTCACTTGTATTTATCAATTTGAAAAACTTGACAGCTTTTGCCTTAATTCTAAATAAGGAGCCAGTTTGTATTAAGGGATGCTGAGGTAGGCATCACTTCAGTTTTTGACCAGCCTTGTACACAGAGTGAGTTTGGGGACAGGCAGGGCTACACAGGGAAACCCTTTCTCAGTAAACAAACAGAAAGGGACAACGAATATGTGAAGACAACCAACCATAATACAATATGGAATAAATCTGTTTGTTTACTCGTGTGTGTATGTGTGTGTGTGGCAGGGTGGTGGGTGTGGGTGTGTTTGTTTAGTTATGGGGAGAGAGAGACAGAAGCACAGATAGACATAGACAGAACAATAGCGTGATCACGTGTCAAAGTAAATTCAATTCCAATTGTCCATCTTATTTATCAGGTTCACATTTATGAAGGTAAACTTTTCTGCCACTGAGACTTACAGATCTCTCTCACCTTTCCAGTGCTGTTATGTAGTTGGACTTTCTTGTCAGATTTTTTGGAACAATCCATCCCCAAATAATGACACAGACATTTCTAAATTATGAATGATTAGCCTTTAACTTAACCTTGTTCCCAACAATTTCCTATACCTTAACAAATGTCTATTAGCCTATTGTCTATTAATTTGTATTTGCAGCTCCTTCCTTGTCTTCCTGGCATGGGTACAGGCCTAGATTCATTCCCCTGAGTTTTTCTCTCAGCCCAGCAATCCTGCCTAACCATTCCTTTTGAGCAATTGGCCGTTTAACTTTTTATTAAACCAATTAAGGGCCTTAGGCAGGCAAGGTAAAAAGCACCCTATTTTCACATAATGATCAAATGTCCCACAAGTTTAACTTTTAATCATCCCCTTCTAGATTTAGCATTTTGCTTGATCTCAGGTCCTTCGTGTTTATACTTTATTGACTGAGATACCTACTCAGGCCCTATTTTGCTTTGTTGGTAATAGAGGCTGAACTTAAATCTCTCTAGTATCAGGAATTCTAGACACTAGCCAATAACCCCTAATTATAGCCCATAATTTACTACTTTTTAATTTAGAAACAAAATCTACCTCAATTTTGTGTGAATAAGAAATGTAATAAAAAATTAATTATTGTCTCAGAATGCATAGCACTAGCCATTTTAACTAAACTAATGCTTATTTATGTTAACAATATAAAATTTTGTTCCTGAGATGATCATGGTGTTTCATGCCTTTGAACCCAGGACTCAGGAGCCAAAAGCATGAATCTCAATGAATTCCAGGCCAGTCACAGATACATAATGAGGCCCTTTCTTAAAAACACAACAATGGAAGAGACAGAAGACTAAAAGTTGAAGCACACTGACTGTACTTACAGAGGATATGAGTTAACTCCCACCAACCAGATGGTAGCTCACGACCATCTACAATCAGATCTGTTGCCCTCTTCTTTTCTACCAGCAGACATTCAAGTAGGGTACTACATATGACAAAATAGCTTTTAAAAATGAAATAAAATGTCCTATTGGTTACTTGAAACCCATCACTGGGCCTCTGCTAGAGTTCCCTCAGCTAAAGACCACCAAATACTTGTTAGATCCCCATATCCTCTTGGGAACATCCTGAGTCCATGCATGCCAGATATTTTTTAAAATTAGTTCATGATTTTTTACATGTAGATCCTTGTTCCCTATATCTCCCTCAATTCCTTCCCTTCCTCTTATCATCTGTTGCCCCCTCACATTCACCCTGACCACCCTGCCATCCTATTCACCCACAATCAACACATAGGGCTAGGCCATCCAAGTGGGGTCATGTATTTCTGACAGCGCATTTGAAGTGTTGATTAGAATGTCTCTTCTATGTCTAGGTTTAGGGGTATCCCTGGATTGGGGGAATGTGTCCTCAAGGTCCTTTTGCGCACCAGGAATACATCCAGGTCCCACTGTCTGAACTCCATTAGACAGCTCACACCTTCTAGCTGATACCCATCTCAGGGGTCTGAGTCAGTTCCATGCTGGATTCACAGCTATCAGTCTGTGGTCCTATTAGCTCCTCCTTCATCAGGTCAGCTGTCTCAATGTGTTTCTGCAACTCGATCTTGTCCTCTCTCTCTCTGCATCTGGATTCTAGTTAGACACAGTGTTTACTTATGGGTGTTTGCTTCTGTTTTCTAGAGAGACTAGATGAGGGCTCCATGTAGCGCATAAGATGGTTGTTGATCTCATTATCAGGGAAGGTCAATAATGGAACCCTTTCCACTGTTGCTCAGATTGTTAGTTGGAGTCAGTCTTGTAGGTCTCTAGATATAACTTTAGGTTCAATTTTCCCTTCAAACCAATTATGACTTGCTCTTTTTATGTTCTCTCCCTCTCTACCATGTTCTACTTTTTGTGCCTGGGTTACCTCATTCATGATTGTTCCTTCAATTATTATCCACTTGCCTGTGCATTTCAAGATTCCATTTTTTCTGTAGATTAGTAGTCCATTGTGTAGATGTGCCACAAGTTCTTTATCCATTCTTCAGTTGAGAGGCATCTGGGTAGATTCTAGGTTCTTGCTATTACAAATAATGCTGCTATAGGTATAATTAAACACATTTTTTGTTGCATGAATGTGGATAATTTGTGTATATGCCTATGAGGGGATTGCCAGGTCCTGTGGTAAACCAATTCCCATCTTGCTGAGGAACTGCCATAGCTATCTTGAAAATGGCTGTACAAGTTTGAACTCCCAAAATCAGTGGAGGAGAAGTTCCCCTTTCTACACATCCTGTCCAGCAGTACTCAGGAGCCAAAAGCATGAATCTCAATGAATTCCAGGCCAGTCAAAATTACATAATGAGGCCTTTTCTTCAAACACAGCAATGGAATGGTTAGATGTCTAAAAGTTCAAGCACACTGATTGTACTTATAGAGGATATGAGTTACTTCCCAACAATCAGATGGTAGTTCACAACCATCTACAATGAGATTGTTGCCCTCATGTTTTCTACAAGGAGATATTCAAATAGGATACTACACATGATAAATAATTTTTTAATATGAAATAAAACATCCTACTGGATACTTGAAACCCATCAGTGGGCCTCTACTTGAGTTCCCTCAGCTAAAGACCTCAAGATCTCTTTTAGATCCACTATTCCTCATGGGCACGTTCTGAGCCCCTGCATACTGAATTTTTTTCAATGATTATTGTTTATTTTACTTGTTGATTCCTATCCCTCACTCCCTACCCTTTCTCCCTCTTACATTCTGTCCCCCTTCTCTTTCACCCTGACCACCTCCCCTTCCATTCACCCCCTCTCCACATATGGGGCTATGACATCCAGGTAGGGTCATGTATTTCTGACAATGAGAGTTCTGTTTAGGGTATGGTTAGAGTAAGGGTGAGCATTATGGTTGGTGGTAGCGTTAGGGTTGGGTTCCTGAAGCCCAGGAAAGGAGTGAGAGCCCATGCCAAAAATAACAGGAAAGGAAAGTAACCTTCAGATGGGAGAGAGTTTACCCTTAGCTGTCTATGTAATTATTTGGGACCTTTGCTGAGCAATCAGTGGGATAAGAGATGTGGGAAGAAACATTTGAGGCACCCATAAATGATGTGACCCAGCGCCACAGGTCAACACCTCTACCAGAAATGATTAAAAAGGAGTAGGGCCCTGCTGACATCATGCACCTGGGCTTGCCCAAGGATCCAGAGCTCTTGGGGTTTGTACTGCAGAAGCAATGGGGAGAAATGTGGGTAGGAGCAAGATGTGTAAACTGATGGACTACCTGTGAGGTCTAGACAGAGAGGGAAACTTTGGAAAAACACGGAGGGCCAGAATCAGGGTTTGGTGAGACAGCAGAACCTGGAGCCCAGAGACAGAAAGGAGAAACAGGAGCCCAGGTCTGAAGAAGGCACATGGGTTTCCCATCCTGTAGTGATTGTTGCCTCAAGGGATGGAGTCACCTTTGATACATGTGAACTTCCTGGCAGAGGATGAGGAGCTGTAGTCTCTTGGAGAACCCTGATGCCTTGGTCAGCACCCAAACAGGAAGCAGAGGCAAGGAGCAAGTCCTATCCTTTTCTGAGGAAGCAGTGCAGCATGCAAAGTAGGACTCCATCCCACACAGCTGCCTGCAGTCCAAGCATAGAGAGGAATGCTGCATGCCAGGAGTTATCACTGAAAGTCCAGGCCAAGACTGCCTTGGGGAAATTGTACAAGGATGTTCTGTGTCTTCCCAGTCCACACAGAGAAGCCACCAGCTACAAGTGGCTAAATGATTGTCATGATAAACAGTCAATTCCAGGCTCTTTCTTGACAAAAATAGGCTTAGCTGCAAGTTTGTGGTGTTGAGGAACACTTGGCAAGTGAAATTCCACATGAAGATGCTATGTACACTAGGTACTTTAGTGAGGCTACCCTGGATGTAATATAAAAATCCTGGAGACGGTAAGGATGTGGGCAGCATCTGAAAAGGTCAGGGTTCCTAGTGTGAGACATATGACCCAGGAAATACAGGAGAAGAGCCATTTTTAAATTCTTAATATTTATCTAAAAATACATAATAAAAACTATAGCTTCATATACATAGTAGTATCAAAGATTCAGTTTTAATTTCCAAAATTTTTAATAAATGAGTTTTTGAGGACAGGAGCCTTCAGAACCCAGGAGATGGTATCAGGTCTCCTGTTAAAAGAATTACAGATAGTTGTGACACAACATGTGGGTGCTAGGAATTGAACCAGGCGCCTGCACTTAACCACTGAGCCAGCCCTTGGTGCCCCAAGCCCCTGCAGAGCTGCATTTGTTCTGAAAAGTGAATCCTATGTGTTCCTTTGGGACTGTGGCTGATATGTCTTATTCAACCTTGGAGGTAGGTTTCTCACCTGAAGCAAAATGCTGTGGATTTTTAGATTTCAGAGGTAAAACTCTGTTTTCTAGAACCCAGGTATGCAAGGCTCAAATTTCTCAGGGCTTAATTTAAAAAAAAAAACAAAATTCCTCAAAGCTTTCCAAACAAACTAAGGAGTTTGGACTTTATCTTGTGGGGAACTAGAAGCTCTATAGGGTAGTTAGGTAGCAATGGAAATCACCAAGTTGAGCAAATGATTGGAAAGCTGCATGGCCTTCATATTAATAAGGTAAGAATATAGAATACTCGGGATGCACTTATTGGCCCACACCCATGCAGTCATGGCCCCCTCTTCTCCTCTTTAGGAAAGTGCATAAATGAACTTCAGTGTTGCGATTGTCATAGATGCTATGAAAGTAAAATTGAAGAAAGGGTTCTCCCACAAGTCAGAATAGGATGATCTGAGCACTATAGCTTGTCTGAAACCTCAAAACCACCCAACAGAGAAACAAAAACCTCAAAGAGCTGAATTTGCACTACTGCCCAATCCTCTATAGAGCTGTGAGTAACCAGTTAGGGCATATGGAGGGCTTTTGAGAATTTGTTTTATTAAATACAGTCCATGTTGAGGACTAAGTTATTGTATAAATTATCTAAAGCAGAAGTAAATGTTAAAAATCATTTCCAGTTATGCGCTTCTCTTTAGTATCAGCTAAGGTCTTGTGGCCACACATGTCACTGTACATGCATGGTGAGAATGCAACATGTGGTTTGCCACTAAATATCTTCTCCCCCCAACCGTACCCGGTGATAAGGTGGAAGCTCAAAATAGCCTAAATTTGAGGTATTAGCACAGAAATTAACAAGCAGATGAGAGATTCTTCTGCAAAAAGTTAATATACATCTGTCAGTCTAACATTAATATTCACACACTGCATCACTCTCTCAGTGCAGAGGTCTCCTACGACCACACTCTTTGTAAATGTAATATTCCATCACTCAATGAATCAGCTCACATAAAAGTTACCAAGTTCATGTTTAGGGTGGTGTGATGATCTGTCTACTTTATTTGCATTTACTTGGACTGGGTGATTCTTTATACTACACTCACCCCCACACACCACACACACCACAGAGACACAAAGGCAGAGAATTTCACTTACTGAGCCTCAAATATTGGAATGGCTTCCCAAGGCAGCTAAGACCAGATGCTGGCCTGGTCCATGGTGTAAGGACTGAAAGAAGGGCACTGCCACCATTGTACTAACAAATCCCTTGGTAACTGTCCTGAGTATCTTTCTGAAGTGTCCAGTTCCTAAATATCACTATGTGGCTAAGAACCCTACAGGAGAACTAATTTGTGATACCCAAAACATAAGTACATAGCTGGAGGCAGCAACAGCTGTTTGATCCAAACTATTCACCATCATGCCCTTAGGTAGAAACTCTACCTGGAGGGCTGTGGCTGGAGATGGCTCATTGGGTAAAAGGTCAGGGACAGTGGCACATGACTATTTCTCCAAATACAGAGGAGAGGGACATTATGGAGACAGGAGGATCTCCTGCAGTGCATTAACCAGCCAGCCTAGCAGAATCCTTGTGATCCAGGTTCATTGAAGGGCAGTTTCTAGGCAGTAACTCAATCACTGCTGAGATTAGCTTTGCTATGGGTTTGACTCCTCAGTAATAGCTTCATGACCTTGGACTTGAGAAGCAAGAAGTTCAGATTTTTGTTGTTCTTTGGGTCATTTTTGGTTTTGTTTTTGTGTTTTTGAGACAGGATCTGTGTAATCACTATGTTCAACCAGGCTGATCTCGAAATCACAGATTCTCCTGTCTCTCAAGTGCTAGAATTAAAGACATCCACTACTATCCTGGTAGGAAAAGACTGTGTAAAGTAAGACATGAGGGAAAAAAATGTCATGAAAGCAACCTTTTAAAAATATTGATAGATTAGTTTGTTTTTAATATTTATTTTTATTTTGTGTGTGTATGTAAAATCACAAATAGGTGCCCTCCAAAAAAAAAAAAAAAAGCCATCAGATCCCCTACAACACCTGGAGTTACAGATGGTAGTGAGCTCACCCTGTGGAGGCTGGAAATCAAACTCTAATCTTTCTGCTTACTTGGTTACTTTTTGAGACAGGGTCTCCAACAACAGGCTAGCCTTGAACTTGCTATGTAGCTGTGTAGCTGAGGATGACCTTGAACCTCTGATCTTCCTGCCTCTACCTCCCAAATACTGGGACTAAAGGGAAACACCACAATACATACCCAGTTTGTGGAGAGCCAGGAATAGAGCCCAGGGTCTCATGCATGTTAGGCAAGCTCTCTCTAAACACTGAGCTACATACATCTCCAGCACAAATTGAACTTTCTGGAAGTTAAGAATTCTCTCCAATAGAAGACACTTAAAATTGGCCAGAAAGGCAACACAGTAAGGAATGAAACTGTTGGTATATAAAGCAGACATAGGGCCTGTTGCCAAAGTAGGGAAACAAGTGCAAACCAGTAGAAAAAGACAGCCCAGTAAAAACCGATCAAGGGCTCAGGCAGACATTTCAGAAACCGCGGGCTCTTTTGATGGCCCAGTGGCAAGTGGAAAGGTTGCAGACTTGTCAGTTATCAGTGAAATCAACAGGCAAATGGAACCATCAGTGCACAGTCATAAGTCTACACAAAAATGTAAAAACTTAATGGCAGGGCCAGTGAAATGCTAAGGTCACTTGCCTGGCTCCCTCAATTTGTCTCTGACTTCCACTCCTGCCATGGGACCTGCTCCCAATAAATGCTTGTTTGAAACACATACACAGAGAGACAGAGGGGTGGGGAGGAGGAATAAGAGAGAAAGAGGAACATGCTAGAAGGTGCACACTAGTTCTGTTCATAGTAGCCACAAACTGGAACAACACAAATATCCATCAGCATTAGAGTGGAATTAGGCATGGGTGAGGAAGAGGCCAAGGAGATGGAGAAGCTTAGGGTCAAACTGAGGGCCTCACAGGTGCTAGGGCAGTGCTCTGCTGCTGAGCCTCCAAATTCAACCTCTCTGTGCAAAAGTCATCTGACCTCTGTAGAGCCCTCAGTCCCTGTCTATCAGGTTCAAGTACTTATCCCTTTAAATTCTTCCCTCATCTCCTATTTAGGTGAACTTGGTGGTGTGTACCAATCGAAAGTGCCCCAGTAGATCAAAAGAAGGCAAGAAAAAGGCATCCCTTAGCACTTAAATGTTCCTGCCATCTGAATGTCAGCTCTAGCTTGAGAGAGCTGTGTTTTCCTGTTGCACAGTGGTGCTTGATATATAAGTATTGCCATGGATGAATCCAAAAGAGGCTGAGGGAATGTGATTCATTCCCTTTGCCAGCCACAAGAGGGCTGCCTACCTACAGAGGCTCAGCAGGGTGGGTCTCCCCTTACCCCCTCTGGCAGGTGTTAATGAGATTAGCAATTAAAAGGCAGGCCAGCAGTGGCCAGACACCAGGAACTGACTGAGAGTCAGCTCAGGAAATGGAGAAGGCATGGCCTCAGTGAGGCAACCAGCTGTAGTTCCTGTTTGCCTGTATCCCCTATGCCATGGGCTTGGATAGTGTGGTGTTTCCCATACCTGTGCCAGATAGGACAGTGGAGTTGAGTGCCCACTAGCAGGATACGGGAGTTGCCTGGATACAGTTGGCAGTGATCCTTGATGCAGGTGGGATATATCACTTGTTCCTAGATATCCCCGGATGCCCTTACCTTCTGTTAAAAAGAGACATCCTGTCAAATGTAGGAGCCTGGATTTGTTTTGACTCTGAACAGCCATCAGTAACCGATAAACAGGGAAGGAGCTTGATCCTGTAGGTAGTGGATGGTCTGGCTGTCTAAAAGCTATGGCTGCCATGGCTGTACTGGTCAAAGACTCTGACATGTTAACTTAGGGGACAGAAAGTGACTACAATAGCCCCCCCATGCACTGGTGAGCAGGAGAGCATTGTCCGGCAGCCCACAGAAAAATGGATGTCCAATGCCCACATGAATCACTGATGCACTACCTGCCACTCTTCTGCCTGAGAAGACTGAAGAACAAGTAATTTGGGACTGTCATCACCTGCTGATTAAAGAGACAGGAGATTGCAAAGACCTTACAGTCTTCCCTCTGGCCATGGAAACACTAACTTGGTTCACTAATGGGAACAGTTACCTTGTGAAAGGTAAAGAAAGGACTGGGACAAGGATGTGAATGAAACCTGCAGAGTTTGAGCCAGCAGCCTGCCAGAAGGAAACTCAGCATGAGAAGCTGAGCTCTTGGCCTTAACACAGGCCTTGCAGCTGGCAAAGAAAAGAAAAAAATCTGTAAACCTGTACATGGTCAGCAGTTGTGCTGTTATAACTGTCCATGTGCAAGGGGCTGTCTGTAGACAAAGGGACTGGCTAAGCTTTACTGTGAGCAAGTGAGAGAGCCAGAGATGAGCTGACACCTGCATTCCTCCACATTTTCTCCCCACTGTCCTCCTTGAGTCGCTGCTGTAATTCTCATTAGGGACAGTGACCTGGAGCATAAGCTAAGTAAGCCCCTTTCTGGCCTGCATTGTGTGTGGTCAGTGTTTTAGCACAGCAACAGATGCTCACCAGAATGGAAAGATATGATTTTCTTCTTTTCAACTCTGGTGAAGTAAATGTATGTTTTATTGTTTATTTTCATCTCATTTGTTCTTTTTCCAAGATAGGCTCTTAGCAATACAGTCCTTTCTGTCCTTGAACTTGTGACTCCTGTCTCAAGCTTCTGAGTACTCAGCAAGGCATGTACCATTCCACTGGTTTGTAATTTTCACTAATTAAATATGACATGGTTACATTTAAGTTTCTTTATGTATACTTATTTGTTTTGAGGCAGGGTCTTGCTTTGTAGCCAAGGCCAGCTTGGAGGTAGTAGCAGTCATCTGTCCATACTTCCAAGTGCTGCAATTATAAACTTGCACTACACATGGTTACCTAAATGCATGGGGCTTTTTTGTTAAAGTAAAAAATGATATATGTTTAGGCTTAAATTTTGTGGTGTTCAAAACAAGCTGGTGGGTATCTAAGACAGAGGAATGTGTTGTCTGTGTAGCAATGCAAATGGAAAGCATTCTAGTTGAAGGAGGGATATATATGACAAATGTGGAAGGCAGTTACCCTATTCACCCTGCTTAATTTTTTTTCTTTTGTTTTACAGAGCATAATAATATTTTAACTTTAGAGAAATGGGAGGCATTGGTGTTTGTTTGAAAGAGGGGGTTAGGAAACACTGAATAAATTGATTAATTTGAAATCTACTTCCCTCAAAGCCATGAAAACCTCAAGTCAATCCTCACAATTCTTGAAAATTAATCCAGATGGCTGGGTTGTGGATTATGCCTTTAACACCAGTAATTTGGAGGCAGAGGCAGAGGCAGAAAGTTCTCCAAAGGTCAGCCTGTTGTACAGAGTAAGTTTCAAGACAGCCAGGGCATCCTATAGGAACCTTGTCTCGAGTGAAAAAACATAATGGTTGCATATACTTCTAACTTCAACATTGATAGGTGGAATGAGAACCTTCACCTCCAAAATACGTAAAAATAAGACAGCAGCTGAAGATAAGTTGAGCAGTTGCAAGCATTTTCTGCTCTATTGCATAAGAGCAGGTTTCAGTTTCTAGCCCATGTGGTGGACTACAACTGTCCTGAACTGCTATTCCAGGGAAACCAGCCCTGACTTGTGACTTCAGTGGTCACCAGGTTCAAAAGCAACACACTTAAATACATGAAGGAAAGAATCTCATAGTCTTGTAAGTTAGGGTTTATATCAAAAACCCAGGTAGACAGTATCACCCCAAACTTGATTTCTGTCCTCCATTCCTTCTTCATATATATGTCTGAGCTACCATCCACCACCAGAGAATAAATGTGTACATAACAGCCGAGTATATGTAGTGATACAAATAGTTGTTACCAGACAAACTTAAAACTTTTGGCTCCTTTAATGATCAAACCTGTGTACCACTCAGCCATCCAGGATGATTCTGAAAATATGGGAAACCAGGGAGAGCTGAGTGATAATGTTGAGGTATCTCATGTTCCAATTACTATTAAAGTAGAAGCATACCACCCATGTCTGTAGATGGAATAACACTAGCAGTCAGACTGCCTTTCAAAGGTAAGATAATTGATCCTTCAAGAAGACCATGACATTAGAGGATTTTCCTTAAGTTAATATAAATGATGTAGATGTGCTAAATAAAAAATACTTTTTTTTTTTTTTCTTAAACACTCAAGTTCACTCATGTGAATTTAGGCACATGAGAACCTTTGGATTGTACTAATCACATCTGTTTTCACTGAATATAAGTCAATTTTTAAACAATGATTAGTGAAACTTTATTTTACAATATATAAATAATGCTCACTCTACTGCCTTCTTTATATACTAGGAATGGGGCAGGATCTACTGTATTCATAATAATGCGCAAAGAGGTGATCATGGGAATATTAGAGTAAGTACTGTGAAAATTGAATTCTGTATTGAAAGTGAAAAACTGGCTGTGTTTATACTTGCAATACAGTTTTGCTGAGTACATATTGCTTTTGTCCCATTTATGGGGATGGAATTTCATTAAGATTGTTGTTAACTTGGAGCAGGGCAATAATTCAGGGGTGTTTTACTACAGTATAAATTGGAGCAGTCTCTATTTACTACCAAAGATATTACACGCAGGGCTATAATTCAGGGATATTTTACTACAGTAGGAATTGTAAAAGGAAGTTGAGCATGGTGACTGATACCTGTAAGCTTAACCTGAAAATGAGGTTGGAGTATCAGGACCCTGAGGTATTTCTTTGCCACATAGCAGAAGTCAAGCACGAAACAAAATCATAATTGTTCATTCTTGCTAGAAGTATTAGGTGATCCTTTTTTTTCAATATTTTCTGTTTGGCATAACCTACATTTTTGGCAGTTTATCTCTGTGTAATAGCCCTGCCCATCTTAGCCCATAGTTTGTATTCAAGGGTGGTCTCCAACTCACAGGTAACCACTGCCCTTCTGTCTCCCAAGTGCTACATTTAAAAAATTGTGCCACCACCCGAGGTTTAAACTGCCTTGTATGTCAATTTAACCATTTGGCATTCCTATTATTTTGTAGTTCCATTACCATCCTTGCACCTTACTATAATCATATCTGGTTTCATAAAATAAAGAAAGAGAAAAGTCCCCATTAACTAGAAAAGAATTGGACACTCAAGTAGAATATCTCAAAAAATGTAAAAAAGAGAGAATTCATAAACATAAACTACTCTTATAACAATATGAGGAACTCTGTAAACTTCTTCATAGGCCTGTATATGATGTGCATATCACCTCTGACCCAACTGTAGAGAAGCTGAACCTGTTCCAACAACATGTGGCAACTTTGAGGCAAACAAAGGTATGCTGCTGCATTCATTCCCCCATAAAATTTGATTGGAATTTATGTATCTCATAATAATTTTGATTGTTTTAAAAGATTAGGAATGAACAGTTTGTCAATATTAATAAACATATCATATTGTGTATGAAAAAATTGGAACTAACTTCTGATTCAAGTTTTGAAAAATATGGAGTGTGTCAATTTCAAAGTGTATTTTCTGTGTCATTGCAGAGTATTGTGGCACTACATATGTTGCTTTTGCAGGTAATATGTGTTCAGATTATGCAGTATAAACTCACTTGTATTTATCAATTTGAAAACCTGACAGCTTTTGCCTTAATTCTAAATAAGGAGCCAGTTTGTATTAAGGGATGCTGAGGTAGGCATCACTTCAGTTTTAGACCAGCCTTGTACACAGAGTGAGTTTGGGGACAGGCAGGGATACACAGGGAAACCCTTTCTCGAGTAAACAAACAGAAAGGGACAAAATATGTGAAGACACCCAACCATAATACAATATGGAATAAATCTGCTTGTTTACTGTGTGTATGTGTGTGTGTGGCAGGGGGTGGGTGGGTGTGGGTGTGTTTGTTTAGTTATAGGGAGAGAGAGAGACAGAAGCAAAGATAAACAGAGACAGAGCAATAGCGAGATCACGTGTCAAAGTCCATTCAATTCCAATTGTCCATCTTATTTATCAGGTTCACATTTAGGAAGTTAAACTTTTCTGCCACTGAGACTTACAGATCTCTCTCACCTTTCCAGTGCTATTATGTAGTTGGACTTTCTTGTCAGATTTTCTTGGAACAATCCATCCCCAAATAATGACACAGACATTTCTAAATTATGAATGATTGGCCTTTAACTTAACCTTGTTCCCAACAATTTCCTATACCTTAACAAATGTCTATTAGCCTATTGTCTATTAATCTGTATTTGCAGCTCCTTCCATGTCTTCCTGGCATGGGTACAGGCCTAGATTCATTCCCCTGAGTTTTTCTCTCAGCCCAGCAATCCTGCCTAACCATTCCTTTTGAGCAATTGGCCGTTTAACTTTTTATAAAACCAATTAAGGGCCTTAGGCAGGCAAGGTAAAAAGCACCCTATTTTCACATAATGATCAAATGTCCCACAAGTTTAACTTTTAATCATCCCCTTCTAGTTTTAGCATTTTGCTTGATCTCAGGTCCTTCGTGTTTATACTTTATTGACTGAGATACCTACTCAGGCCCTATTTTGCTTTGTTGGTAATAGAGGCTGAACTTAAATCTCTTAGTATCAGGAATTCTAGACACTAGCCAATAACCCCTAATTATAGCCCATAATTTACTACTTTTTAATTTAGAAACAAAAATCTACCTCAATTTTGTGTGAATAAGAAATGTAATAAAAATTAATTATTGTCTCAGAATGCATAGCACTAGCCATTTTAACTAAACTAATGCTTATTTATGTTAACAATATAAAATTTTGTTCCTGAGATGATCATGGTGTTTCATGCCTTTGAACCCAGGACTCAGGAGCCAAAAGCATGAATCTCAATGAATTCCAGGCCAGTCACAGATACATAATGAGGCCCTTTCTTAAAAACACAACAATGGAAGAGACAGAAGACTAAAAGTTGAAGCACACTGACTGTACTTACAGAGGATATGAGTTAACTCCCACCAACCAGATGGTAGCTCACGACCATCTACAATCAGATCTGTTGCCCTCTTCTTTTCTACCAGCAGACATTCAAGTAGGGTACTACATATGACAAAATAGCTTTTAAAAATGAAATAAAATGTCCTACTGGTTACTTGAAACCCATCACTGGGCCTCTGCTAGAGTTCCCTCAGCTAAAGACCACCAAATACTTGTTAGATCCCCATATCCTCTTGGGAACATCCTGAGTCCATGCATGCCAGATATTTTTTAAAATTAGTTCATGATTTTTTACATGTAGATCCTTGTTCCCTATATCTCCCTCAATTCCTTCCCTTCCTCGTATCATCTGTTGCCCCCTCACATTCACCCTGACCACCCTGCCATCCTATTCACCCACAATCAACACATAGGGCTAGGCCATCCAAGTGGGGTCATGTATTTCTGACAGCGCATTTGAAGTGTTGATTAGAATGTCTCTTCTATGTCTAGGTTTAGGGGTATCCCTGGATTGGGGGAATGTGTCCTCAAGGTCCTTTTGCGCACCAGGAATACATCCAGGTCCCACTGTCTGAACTCCATTAGACAGCTCACACCTTCTAGCTGATACCCATCTCAGGGGTCTGAGTCAGTTCCATGCTGGATTCACAGCTATCAGTCTGGGGTCCTATTAGCTCCTCCTTCATCAGGTCAGCTGTCTCAATGTGTTTCTGCAACTCGATCTTGTCCTCTCTCTCTCTGCATCTGGATTCTAGTTAGACACAGTGTTTACTTATGGGTGTTTGCTTCTGTTTTCTACAGAGACTAGATGAGGGCTCCATGTAGCGCATAAGATGGTTGCTGATCTCATTATCAGGGAAGGTCAATAATGGAAGCCTTTCCACTGTTGCTCAGATTGTTAGTTGGAGTCAGTCTTGTAGGTCTCTAGATGTAACTTTAGGTTCAATTTTCTCTTCAAACCAATTATGACTTGCACTTTTATGTTCTCTCCCTCTCTACCATGTTCTACTTTTTGTGCCTGGGTTACCTCATTCATGATTGTTTCTTCAATTACCATCCACTTGCCTGTGCATTTCAAGATTCCATTTTTTCTGTCGATTAGTAGTCCATTGTGTAGATGTGCCACAAGTTCTTTATCCATTCTTCAGTTGAGAGGCATCTGGGCAGATTCTAGGTTCTTGCTATTACAAATAATGCTGCTATAGGTATAATTAAACACTTTTCTTGTTGCATGAATGTGGATAATTTGGGTATATGCCTATGAGGGGGATTGCCAGGTCCTGTGGTAAACCAATTCCCATCTTGCTGAGGAACTGCCATAGCTATCTTGAAAATGGCTGTACAAGTTTGAACTCCCAAAATCAGTGGAGGAGTGTTACCCTTTCTACACATCCTGTCCAGCAGTACTCAGGAGCCAAAAGCATGAATCTCAATGAATTCCAGGCCAGTCAAAATTACATAATGAGGCCTTTTCTTCAAACACAGCAATGGAATGGTTAGATGTCTAAAAGTTCAAGCACACTGATTGTACTTATAGAGGATATGAGTTACTTCCCCAACAATCAGATGGTAGTTCACAACCATCTACAATGAGATTGTTGCCCTCATGTTTTCTACAAGGAGATATTCAAATAGGATACTTACACATGATAAATAATTTTTTAATATGAAATAAAACGTCCTACTGGATACTTGAAACCCATCAGTGGGCCTCTACTTGAGTTCCCTCAGCTAAAGACCCCAAGATCTCTTTTAGATCCACTATTCCTCATGGGCACGTTCTGAGCCCCTGCATACTGAATTTTTTTCAATGATTATTGTTTATTTTACTTGTTGATTCCTATCCCTCACTCCCTACCCTTTCTCGCTCTTACATTCTGTCCCCCTTTAACTTCACCCTGACCACCTCCCCTCCCATTCACCCCCTCTCCCCATATGGGGCTATGACATCCAGGTAGGGTCATCTATTTCTGACAATGAGAGTTCTGTTTAGGGTATGGTTAGAGTAAGGGTGAGCATTATGGTTGGTGGTAGCGTTAGGGTTGGGTTCCTGAAGCCCAGGAAAGGAGTGAGAGCCCATGCCAAAGATAACAGGAAAGGAAAGTAACATTCAGATGGGAGAGAGTTTACCCTTAGCTGTCTATGTAATTATTTGGGACCTTTGCTGAGCAATCAGTGGGATAAGAGATGTGGGAAGAAACATTTGAGGCACCCATAAATGATGTGACCCAGCGCCACAGGTCAACACCTCTACCAGAGATGATTAAAAAAGGAGTAGGGCCCTGCTGACATCATGCACCTGGGCTTGCCCAAGGATCCAGAGCTCTTGGGGTTTGTACTGCAGAAGCAATTGGGGGAAATGTGGGTAGGAGCAAGATGTGTAAACTGATGGACTACCTGTGAGGTCTAGACAGAGAGGGAAACTTTGGAAAAACACGGAGGGCCAGAATCAGGGTTTGGTGAGACAGCAGAACCTGGAGCCCAGAGACAGAAAGGAGAAACAGGAGCCCAGGTCTGAAGAAGGCACATGGGTTTCCCATCCTGTAGTGATTGTTGCCTCAAGGGATGGAGTCACCTTTGATACATGTGAACTTCCTGGCAGAGGATGAGGAGCTGTAGCTCTGGAGAACCCTGATATGCCCTTGGTCAGCACCCAAACAGGAAGCAGAGGCAAGGAGCAAGTCCTATCCTTTTCTGAGGAAGCAGTGCAGCATGCAAAGTAGGACTCCATCCCACACAGCTGCCTGCAGTCCAAGCATAGAGAGGAATGCTGCATGCCAGGAGTTATCACTGAAATTCCAGGCCAAGACTGCCTTGGGGAAATTGTACAAGGATGTTCTGTGTCTTCCCAGTCCACACAGAGAAGCCACCAGCTACAAGTGGCTAAATGATTGTCATGATAAACAGTCAATTCCAGGCTCTTTCTTGACAAAAAATAGGCTTAGCTGCAAGTTTGTGGTGTTGAGGAACACTTGGCAAGTGAAATTCCACATGAAGATGCTATGTACACTAGGTACTTTAGTGAGGCTACCCTGGATGTAATATAAAAATCCTGGAGACGGTAAGGATGTGGGCAGCATCTGAAAAGGTCAGGGTTCCTAGTGTGAGACATATGACCCAGGAAATACAGGAGAAGAGCCATTTTTAAATTCTTAATATTTATCTAAAAATACATAATAAAAACTATAGCTTCATATACATAGTAGTACCAAAGATTCAGTTTTAATTTCCAAAATTTTTATTTAGTAAATGAGCTGCAGCCTGAGTGAAAGGAGCCCTTCAGAACCCAGGAGATGGTATCAGGTCTCCTGTTAAAAGAATTACAGATAGTTGTGACACAACATGTGGGTGCTAGGAATTGAACCGGGCGCCTCGCACTTAACCACTGAGCCAGCCCTTGGTGCCCCAAGCCCTGCAGAGCTGCATTTGTTCTGAAAAGTGAATCCTATGTGTTCCTTTGGGACTGTGGCTGATATGTCTTATTCAACCTTGGAGGTAGGTTTCTCACCTGAATCAAAATGCTGTGGATTTTTAGATTTCAGAGGTAAAACTCTGTTTTCTAGAACCCAGGTATGCAAGGCTCAAATTTCTCAGGGCTTAATTTAAAAAAAAAAAAACAAAATTCCTCAAAGCTTTCCAAACAAACTAAGGAGTTTGGACTTTATCTTGTGGGGAACTAGAAGCTCTATAGGGTAGTTAGGTAGCAATGGAAATCACCAAGTTGAGCAAATGATTGAAAGCTGCATGGCCTTCATATTAATAAGGTAAGAATATAGAATACTCGGGATGCACTTATTGGCCCACACCCATGCAGTCATGGCCCCCTCTTCTCCTCTTTTAGGAAAGTGCATAAATGAACTTCAGTGTTGCGATTGTCATAGATGCTATGAAAGTAAAATTGAAGAAAGGGTTCTCCCACAAGTCAGAATAGGATGATCTGAGCACTATAGCTTGTCTGAAACCTCAAAACCACCCAACAGAGAAACAAAAACCTCAAAGAGCTGAATTTGCACTACTGCCCAATCCTCTATAGAGCTGTGAGTAACCAGTTAGGGCATATGGAGGGCTTTTGAGAATTTGTTTTATTAAATACAGTCCATGTTGAGGACTAAGTTATTGTATAAATTATCTAAAGCAGAAGTAAATGTTAAAAATCATTTCCAGTTATTCGCTTCTCTTTAGTATCAGCTAAGGTCTTGTGGCCACACATGTCACTGTACATGCATGGTGAGAATGCAACATGTGGTTTGCCACTAAATATCTTCTCCCCAACCGTACCCGGTGATAAGGTGGAAGCTCAAAATAGCCTAAATTTGAGGTATTAGCACAGAAATTAACAATCAGATGAGAGATTCTTCTGCAAAAATTTAATATACATCTGTCAGTCTAACATTAATGTTCACACAGTGCATCACTCTCTCAGTGCAGAGGTCTCCTACGACCACACTCTTTGTAAATGTAATAGTCCATCACTCAATGAATCAGCTCACATAAAAGTTACCAAGTTCATGTTTAGGGTGGTGTGATGATCTGTCTACTTTATTTGCATTTACTTGGACTGGGTGATTCTTTATACTACACTCACACACACACACACACACACTCACACACACACACACACTACAGAGACAGAAAGGCAGAGAATTTCACTTACTGAGCCTCAAATATTGGGATGGCTTCCCAAGGCAGCTAAGACCAGATGCTGACCTGGTCCCTGGTGTAAGGACTAAAAGAAGGGCACTGCCACCATTGTACCAACAAATGCCATGGTAACTGTCCTGAGTATCTTTCTGAGGTGTCCAGTTCCAAAATATCAATATGTGACTAAGAACCCTACAGGAGAACTAATTTGTGATACCCAAAACATAAGTACATAGCTGGAGGCAGCAACAGCTGTGTGATCCAAACTGTTCACCATCATGCCCTTAGGTAGAAACTCTACCTGGAGGGCTGTGGCTGGAGATGGCTCATTGGGTAAAAGGTCAGGGACAGTGGCACATGACTATTTCTCCAAATACAGAGGAGAGGGACATTATGGAGACAGGAGGATCCCTGCAGTGAATTAACCAGCTAGCCTAGCAGAATCATTGTGATCCAGGTTCATTGAAGGGCAGTTTCTAGGCAGTAACTCAATCACTGCTGAGATTAGCTTTGCTAAGGGTTTGACTCCTCAGTAATAGCTTCATGACCCTGGACTTGAGATGCAAGAAGTTCGGATTTTTGTTGTTCTTTGGATTTTTTTTGGTTTTGTTTTTGTGTTTTTGAGACAGGATCTGTGTGTAATCACTATATTCAACCAGGCTGATCTCGAAATCACAGATTCTCCTGTCACTCAAGTGCTAGAATTAAAGACATCCACTACTATCCTGGTAGGAAAAGGCTGTGTAAAGTAAGACATGAGGGAAAAAAAGGTCATGAAAGCAAACTTTTAAAAATATTGATAGATTAGTTTGTTTTTAATATTTATTTTTATTTTTTGTGTGTGTATGTAAAAACACATATAGGTGCCTACCCAAAAAAAAAAAAAAAAGCCATCAGATCCCCTACAACTCCTGGAGTTACAGATGGTAGTGAGCTCACCCTGTGGAGGCTGGAAATCAAACTCTAATCTTTCTGCTTACTTGGTTACTTTTTGAGACAGGGTCTCCAATAACAGGCTAGCCTTGAACTTGCTATGTAGCTGTGTAGCTGAGGATGACCTTGAACCTCTGATCTTCCTGCCTCTACCTCTCAAATACTGGGACTAAAGGGAAACACCACAATACATACCCAGTTTCTGGAGAGCCAGGAATAGAGCCCAGGGTCTCATGCATGTTAGGCAAGCTCTCTCTAAACACTGAGCTACATACATCTCCAGCACAAATTGAACTTTCGGGAAGTTAAGTATTCTCTCCAATAGAAGACACTTAAAATTGGCCAAAAAGGCAACACAGTAAGAAATGAAACTGTTGGTATATAAAGCAGACATAGGGCCTGTAGCCAAAGTAGGGAAACAAGTGCAAACCAGTAGAAAAAGACAGCCCAGTAAAAACCGATCAAGGGCTCAGGCAGACATTTCAGAAACCGCGGGCTCTTTTGATGGACCAGTGAGCAAGTGGAAAGGTTGCAGACTTGTCAGTTGTCAGGGAAAACAAAAGGCAAGTGGAACCATCAGTGCACAGTCATAAGTCTACACAAAAATGTAAAAACTTAATGGCAGGGCCAGTGAAATGGTAAGGTCATTTGCCTGGCTCCCACAAATTGTCTCTGACTTCCACTCCTGCTATGGGACCTTCTCCCAATAAATGCTTGTTTAAAACACATACACAGAGAGCCAGGGGGTGGGGGGAGTGAAATAAGAGAGAAAGAGGAACATGCTAGAAGGTGCACACTAGTTCTGTTCATAGTAGCCACAAACTGGAACAACACAAATATCCATTAGCATTAGAGTGGAATTAGGCATGGTTGAGGAAGAGGCCAAGTAGATGGAGAAGCTTAGGGTCAAACTGAGGGCCTCACAGGTGCTAGGGCAGTTCTCTGCTGTTAAGCCTCCAAACTCAAACTCTCTGTGCAAATGTCATTTGTCCTCTGTAGAGCCCAGAATCCCTGTCTATAAGGTTCAAGGACTTATCCCTTTAAATTCTTCCCTCATCTCCTATTTAGGTGAACTAGGTGGTGTGTACCAATCGAAAGTGCCCCAGTAGATCAAAAGAAGGCAAGAACAAGGCATCCCTTAGCAATTAAATGTTCCTGCCATCTGAATGTCAGCTCTAGAGTGAGAGAGCTGTGTTTTCCTGTTGCACAGTGGTGCTTGACATACAAGTATTGCCATGGATGAATCCAAAAGAGGCTGATTAAATGTGATCTTTTCCCTGTGCTCTGAAGTCCACACCCACTGCCAAGAGAGCTGCCTACCTGCAGAGGCTCAGCAGGGTGGGTCTCCCCTTACCCCCTCTGGCAGGTGTTAATGAGATTAGCAATTAAAAGGCAGGCCAGCAGAGGGCAGACACCAGAACCTGACTGAGAGTCAGCTCAGGAAATGGAGAAGGCATGGCCTCAGTGAGGCAACCAGCTGCAGTTCCTGTTCGCCTGCATCCCCTATGCCATGGGCTTGGAAAGTGTGGTGTTTCCCGTACCTGTGCCAGATAGAACATTGGAGTTGAGTGCCCACTAGCAGGATACAGGAGCTGCCTGGATGCCGGGGGCAGTGATCCTTGATGCAGGTCGGGTATATCACTTGTTCCTAGATATCCCAGGATGCCCTTACCTTCTGTTAAAAAGAGACATCCTGTCAAATGTAGGAGCCTGGATTTGTTTTGACTCTGAACAGCCATCAGTAACCGATAAACAGGGAAGGAGATTGATCCTGTAGGCAGTGGATGGTCTGGCTGTCTAAAAGCTATGATGGACATGGCTGTACTGGTCAAATACTCTGACATGTTAACTTTGGGACAGAAAGTAATTACAATAGCCCCCCATGCACTGATGACCAGGAGAGCATTGTCAGGCAGCCCACACAACAATGGATGTCCAATGCCCACATGAATCACTGATGCACTACCTGCCATTCTTCTGCTTGTGAAGACTGATAAATAAGTAATTTGGGACTGTCATCACCTGCTGATTAAAGAGGCAGGAGATTGCAAAGACTTTACAGTCTTCCCTCTGGCCGTGGAAACACTAACTTAGTTCGCTGATGGGAACAGTTACCTTGTGAAAGGTAAAGAAAGGACTGGTACAAGGATGTGAATGAAACCTGCATGGTTTGAGCCAGCAGCCTGCCAGAAGGAACCTCAGCATGAGAAGCTGAGCTCTTGGCCATAACACAGGCCTTGTAGTTGGCAAAAGAAAAGAAAAAAATCTGTAAACCTGTACAGGGGCAGCAGTTGTGCTTTTATAACTGTCCATGTGCAAGGGGCTATCTGTAAACAAAGGGGACTGGCTAAGCTTTACTGTGAGCAAGTCAGAGAGCCAGAGATGAGCTGACACCTGCATTCCTCCACATTTTCTCCCCACTGTCCTCCTTGAGTCGCTGCTGTAATTCTCATTAGGGACAGTGACCTGGAGCATAAGCTAAGTAAGCCCCTTTCTGGCCTGCATTGTGTGTGGTCAGTGTTTTAGCACAGCAACACATGTTCACCAGAATGGTAAGATATGATTTTCTTCTTTTCAACTCTGGTGAAGTAAATGTATGTTTTATTGTTCATTTTCATCTCATTTGTTCTATTGCCAAGATAGGCTCTTAGCAATACAGTCCTTTCTGGCCTTGAACTTGTGACTCCTGTCTCAAGCTTCTGAGTACTGAGCAAGGCATGTACCATTCCACTGGTTTGTAATTTTCACTAATTAAATATGACATGGTTACATTTAAGTATCTTTATGTATACTTATTTGTTTTGAGGCAGGGTCTTGCTTTGTAGCCAAGGCCAGCTTGGAGGTAGTAGCAGTCATCTGTCCATACTTCCAAGTGCTGCAATTATAAACTTGCAAGGGGGGGGCGGGTGGGCTTTTTGTATTTAACTTGCACTACACATAGTTACCTAAATGCCTGGGGCTTTTTTGTAAAAGTAAAAAATGATATATGTTTAGGCTTAAATTTTGTGGTGTTCAAAACAAGCTGGTGGGTATCTAAGACAGAGGAATGTGTTGTCTGTGTAGCAATGCAAATGGAAAGCATTCTAGTTGAAGGAGGGATATATATGACAAATGTGGAAGGCAGTTACCCTATTCACCCTGCTTACAATTTTTTTCTTTTGTTTTACAGAGCATAATAATATTTTAACTTTAGAGAAATGGGAGGCATTGGTGTTTGTTTGAAAGAGGGGGTTAGGAAACATTGAATAAATTGATTAATTTGAAAACTACTTCCCTCAAAGCCATGAAATCCTGAACTCAATCCTCACAATTCTTGAAAATTAATCCAGATTGCTGGGTTTTGGTTTATGCCTTTAACACCAGTACTTTGGAGGCAGAGGCAGAGGCAGAAAGTTCTCCAAAGGTCAGCCTGTTGTACAGAGTAAGTTTCAAGACAGCCAGGGTATCCTATAGGAACCTTGTCTCGAGTGAAAAAAACATAATGGTTGCATATACTTCTAACTTCAACATTGATAGGTGGTGGAATGAGAAACTCCACCTCCAAAATACGTGAAAATAAGACAGCAGCTGAAGATAGGTTGAGCAGTTGCAAGCATTTTCTACTCTTTTGCATAAGAGCAGGTTCCAGTTTCCAGGCCATGTAGTGGACTACAACTATCCTGAACTGCTATTCCAGGGAAACCAGCCCTGACTTATCACTTCAGTGGTCACCAGGTTTACAAGCAACACACTTAAATACATGAAGGAAAGAATCTCATAGTCTTGTAAGTTAGGGTTTATATCAAAAACCCAGGTAGACAGTATCACCCAAAACTTGATTTCTGTCCTCCATTCCTTCTTCATATATATGTCTGAGCTACCATCCACCACCAGAGAATAAATGCGTACATAAGAGCCGAGTATATGTAGTGATACAAATAGTTGTTAGCAGACAAACTTAAAACTTTGTGGCTCTTTAATGATCAAACCTGTGTACCACTCAGCCATCCAGGATGATTCTGAAAATATGGGACACCAGGGAGAGCTGAGTGATAATGTTGAGGTATCTCATGTTCCAATTACTATTAAAGTAGAAGCATACCACCCATGTCTGTAGATGGAATAACACTAGCAGTCAGACTGCCTTTCAAAGGTAAGGATAATTGATCCTTCAAGAAGACCATGACATTAGAGCATTTTCCTTAAGTTAATATAAATGATGTAGATGTGCTAAATAAAAAATACTTTTTTTTTTTTTCTTTAAACACTCAAGTTCACTCATGTGAATTTAGGCACATGAGAACCCTTGGATTATACTAATCACATCTGTTTTCACTGAATATAAGTCAATTTTTAAACAATGATTAGTGAAACTTTATTTTACAATATATAAATAATACTCACTCTACTGCCTTCTTTTTATACTAGGATGGGGCAGGATCTACTGTATTCATAATAATGCGCAAAGAGGTGATCATGGGAATATTAGAGTAAGTACTGTGTAAATTGAGTTCTGTATTGAAAGTGAAAAACTGTCTGTGTTTATACTTGCAATACAGTTTTGCTGAGTACATATTGCTTTTGTCCCATTTATGGGGATGGAATTTCATTAAGATTGTTGTTAACTTGGAGCAGGGCAATAATTCAGGGGTGTTTTACTACAGTATAAATTGGAGCAGTCTCTATTTACTACCAAAGATATTACACGCAGGGCTATAATTCAGGGATATTTTACTACAGTAGGAATTGTAAAAGGAAGTTGAGCATGGTGACTGATACCTGTAAGCTTAACCTGAAAATGAGGTTGGAGTATCAGGACCCTGAGGTATTTCTTTGCCACATAGCAGAAGTCAAGCATGAAACAAAGTCATAATTGTTCTTTCTTGCTAGAAGTATTAGGTGATCCTTTTTTTTCAATATTTTCTGTTTGGCATAACCTACATTTTTGGCAGTTTATCTCTGTGTAATAGCCCTGCCCATCTTAGCCCATAGTTTGTATTCAAGGGTGGTCTCCAACTCACAGGTAACCACTGCCCTTCTGTCTCCCAAGTGCTACATTTAAAAAATTGTGCCACCACCCGAGGCTTAATCTGCCTTGTATGTCAATTTAACCATTTGGCATTCCTATTATTTTGTAGTTCCATTACCATCCTTGCACCTTACTATAATCATAACTGGTTTCATAAAAAAAAGAAAGAGATAAGTCTCCATTAACTAGAAAAGAATTGGACACTCAAGTAGAATATCTCAAAAAATGTAAAAAAGAGAGAATTCATAAACATAAACTACTCTTATAACAATATGAGGAACTCTGTAAACTTCTTCATAGGCCTGTGTATGATGTGCATATCACCTCTGACCCAACTGTAGAGAAGCTGAACCTGTTCCAACAACATGTGGCAACTTTGAGGCAAACAAAGGGATGCTGCTGCATTCATTCCCCCATAAAATTTGATTGGAATTTATGTATCTCATAATAATTTTGATTGTTTAAAAAGATTAGGAATGAACAGTTTGTCAATATTAATAAACATATCATATTGTGTATGAAAAAATTGGAACTAACTTCTGATTCAAGTTTTGAAAAAGATGTAGTGTGTCAATTTCAAAGTATATTTTCTGAGTCATTGCAGAGTATTGTGGCATTACATATGTTGCTTTTGCAGGTAATATGTGTTCAGATTATGCAGTATCAACTCACTTGTATTTATCAATTTGAAAAATCTGACAGCTTTTGCCTTAATTCTAAATAAGGAGCCAGTTTGTATTAAGGGATGCTGAGGTAGGCATCACTTCAGTTTTTGACCAGCCTTGTACACAGAGTGAGTTTGGGGACAGGCAGGGATACACAGGGAAACCCTTTCTCGAGTAAACAAACAGAAAGGGACAGAGGGATATAGGTGAAGACACCCAACCACAATATAATATGGAATAAATATGCTTGTTTACTGTGTGTATGTGTGTGTGTGTGTGTGGGGTGTGTGTGAGTGTGGGTGTGTTTGTTTATATTATGGGGAGAGAGAGACAGAAGGACAGATAGACAGATACAGAGCAATAGCGTGATCACGTGTCAAAGTCAATTCAATTCCAATTGTCCATCTTATTTATCAGGTTCACATTTATGAAGGTAAACTTTTCTGCCACTGAGACTTACAGATCTCTCTCACCTTCCCAGTGCTATTATGTAGTTGGACTTTCTTGTCAGATTTTCTTGGAACAATCCATCCCCAAATAATGACACAGACATTTCTAAATTATGAATGATTGGCCTTTAACTTAACCTTGTTCCCAACAATTTCCTATATCTTAACAAATATCTATTAGCCTATTGTCTATTATTCTGTATTTGCAGCTCCCTCTTTGTCTTCCTGGCATGGGTCCAGGCCTAGATTCATTCCCCTGAGTTTTTCTCTCAGCCCAGCAATCCTGCCTAACCATTCCTTTTGAGCAATTGGCCGTTTAATTTTTTATTAAACCAATTAAGGGCCTTAGGCAGGCAAGGTAAAAAGCACCCTATTTTCACATAATGATCAAATGTCCCACAAGTTTAACTTTTAATCATCCCCTTCTAGATTTAGCATTTTGCTTGATCTCAGGTCCTTCGTGTTTGTACTTTATTGACTGAGATACCTACTCAGGCCCTATTTTGCTTTGTTGGTAATAGAGGCTGAACTTAAATCTCTTAGTATCAGGAATTCTAGACACTAGCCAATAACCCCTAATTATAGCCCATAATTTACTACTTTTTAATTTAGAAACAAAATCTACCTCAATTTTGTGTGAGTAAGAAATGTAATAAAAATTAATTATTGTCTCAGAATGCATAGCACTAGCCATTTTAACTAAACTAATGCTTATTTATGTTAACAATATAAAATTTTATTCCTGAGATGATCATGGTGTTTCATGCCTTTGAACCCAGGACTCAGGAGCCAAAAGCATGAATCTCAATGAATTCCAGGCCAGTCACAGATACATAATGAGGCCCTTTCTTAAAAACACAACAATGGAAGAGACAGAAGACTAAAAGTTGAAGCACACTGACTGTACATACAGAGGAAGTTATGAGTTAAGTCCCTCCAACCAGATGGTAGCTCACGACCATCTACAATCAGATCTGTTGCCCTCTTCTTTTCTACAAGCAGACATTCAAATAGGGTACTACATATGACAAAATAACTCTTAAAAATGAAATAAAATGTCCTACTGGTTACTTGAAACCCATCACTGGGCCTCTGCTAGAGTTCCCTCAGCTAAAGACCGCCAAATACTTGTTAGATCCCCATATCCTCTTGGGAACATCCTGAGTCCATGCATGCCGGATATTTTTTAAAATTAGTTCATGATTTTTTACATGTAGATCCTTGTTCCCTATATCTCCCTCAATTCCTTCCCTTCCTCTTATCATCTGTTGCCCCCTCACATTCACCCTGACCACCCTGCCATCCTATTCACCCACAATCAACACATAGGGCTAGGCCATCCAAGTGGGGTCATGTATTTCTGACAGTGCATTTGAAGTGTTGATTAGAATGTGTCTTCTATGTCTAGGTTTAGGGGTATCCCTGGATTGGGGGAATGTGTCCTCAAGGTCCTTTTGTGCACCAGGAATACATCCAGGTCCCACTGTCTGAACTCCATTAGACAGCTCACACCTTCTAGCTGATACCCATCTCAGGGGTCTGAGTAAGTTCCATGCTGGATTCACAGCTATCAGTCTGTGGTCCTATTAGCTCCTCCTTCATCAGGTCAGCTGTCTCAACGTGTTTCTGCAACTCGATCTTGTCCTCTCTCTCTCTGCATCTGGATTCTAGTTAGACGCAGTGTTTACTTCTGGGTGTTTGCTTCTGTTTTCTACAGAGAGTAGATGAGGGCTCCATGTAGAGCTCGAGTTAGTTGCTGATCTCATTTTCAGGGAAGGTCAATAATGGAAGCCTTTCCACTGTTGCTCAGATTGTTAGTTGGAGTCAGTCTTGTAGGTCTCTAGATATAACTTTAGGTTCAATTTTCTCTTCAAACCAATAATGACTTGCTCTTTTATGTTCTCTCCCTCTCTACCATGATCTAATTTTTGTGCCTGGGTTACCTCATTCATGATTGCTTCTTCAATTACTATCCACTTGCCTGTGCATTTCCAGATTCCATTTTTTCTGTCTATTAGTAGTCCATTGTGTAGATGTGCCACAAGTTCTTTATCCATTCTTCAGTTGAGAGGCATCTGGGTAGATTCTAGGTTCTTGCTATTACAAATAATGCTGCTATAGGTATAAATAAACACATTTTTTTGTTGCATGAATGTGGATAATTTGGGTATATGCCTATGAGGGGGGATTGCCAGGTCCTGTGGTAAACCAATTCCCAACTTGCTGAGGAACTGCCATAGCTATCTTGAAAATGGCTGTACAAGTTTGAACTCCCAAAATCAGTGGAGGAGTGTTACCCTTTCTACACATCCTGTCCAGCAGTACTCAGGAGCCAAAAGCATGAATCTCAATGAATTCCAGGCCAGTCAAAATTACATAATGAGGCCTTTTCTTCAAACACAGCAATGGAATGGTTAGATGGCTAAAAGTTCAAGCACACTGATTGTACTTTTAGAGGATATGAGTTACTTCCCAAAAATCAGATGGTCGTTCACAGCCATCTACAATGAGATTGTTGCCCTCATCTTTTCTACCAGGAGATATTCAAGTAGGATACTACACATGATAAATAATTTTTTAAAATGAAATAAAACTTCCTACTGGATACTTGAAACCCATCACTGGGCCTCTGCTAGAGTTCCCTCAGCTAAAGACCTCAAGATCTCTTTTAGATCCACTATTCCTCATAGGCACGTTCTGAGCCCCTGCATACTGAATTTTTTCAATGATTATTGTTTATTTTACTTGTCGATTCCTATCCCTCACTCCCTACCCTTTCTCGCTCTTATATTCTGAACCCCCTTCTCTTGCACCTGACTACCTCCCCTCCCATTCACCCCATCTCCCCATCTGGGGCTATGACATCCAGGTAGGGTCATGTATTTCTGACAATGAGAGTTCTGTTTAGGGTATGGTTAGAGTTAGGGTGAGCATTATTGTTGGTGGTAGCGTTAGGGTTGGGTTCCTGAAGCCCAGGAAAGGAGTGAGAGCCCATGGCGAAAATAACAGGAAAGGAAAGTAACATTCAGATAGAAGAGAGTTTCCCCTTAGCAGTCTATGTAATTATTTGGGACCTTTGCTGAGCAATCAGTGGGATAAGAGATGTGGGAAGAAACATTTGAGGCACCCATAGATAATGTGACCCAGAGCTATAGGTCAACACCTCTACCAGAGATGATTAATAAAGGAGTAGAGCCATGCTGATATCATGCACCTGGGCTTGCCCAAGTATCCAGAGCTCTTGGGGATTGTACTGCAGAAGCAATGGGGGGAAATGTGGGTAGGAGCAAGATGTGTAAACTGATGGACTACCTGTGAGGTCTACTCTGTCTAGGCCACAATCAGGGTTTGGTGTGATAGCAGAACCTGGAGCCCAGAGACAGAAAGGTGAAACAGGAGCCCAGTTCTGAAGAATTCACATGGTTTCCCATCCTGTAGTGATTGTTGCCTCAAGGGACGGAGTCACCTTTGATACATGTGAACTTCCTGGAAGAGGATGAGGAGCTGTAGCTCTGGAGAACCCTGACATGCCCTTGGTCAGCACCCAAAGAGGAAGCAGAGGCAAGGAGCAAGTCCTATCCTTTTCTGAGGAAGCAGTGCAGCATGCAAAGTAGGGCTCCATCCCACACAGCTGCCTGCTGTCTTAGCATAGAGAGGAATGCTGCATGCCAGGCGTTATCACTGAACTTCCAGGCCAAGACTGCCTTGTGGAAATTGTACAAGGATGTTCTGTGTCTTCCCAGTCCACACACAGAAGCCACCAGCTACAAGTGGCTAAATGATTGTCATGATAAATAGTCAATTCCAGGCTCTTTCTTGACAAAAAAATAGGCTTAGCTGCAAGTTTGTGGTGTTGAGGAACACTTGGCAAGTGAAATTCCACATGAAGATGCTATGTACACTAGGTACTTTAGTGAGGCTACCCTGGACGTCATATCAAAATCCTGGAGATTTTAAGGATGTGGGCAGCTTCTGAAAAGGTCAGAGTACCTAGTGTGAGACATATGACCCAGGAAATACAGGAGAAGAGCCATTTTTAAATTCTTAATATTTAAATAAAAATAATTATAATAACTATAGCTTCATATACATAGTAGTATCAAAGTTTCAGTTTTACTTTCCAAAATTTTTATTTAGTAAATGTGCATGCCTTTGTTCCTGAGTGACAGAAGCCTTCAGAACCCAGAAGAGGGTATCAGGTCTCCTGTTAAAAGAATTACAGATAGGTGTGAACCACCATGTGGATGCTAGGAATTGAACCAGGTGTCCTCTAAGGGCATTAACCACTGAGCCAGCCCTTGGTGCCCCAAGACCTGCAGAGATACATTTGTTCTGAAAAGTGAATCCTATGTGTTCCTTTGGGACTGTGGCTGATATGTCTTATTCAACCTTAGAGGTAGGTTTCTCACCTGAAGCAAAATGCTGTGGATTTTTAGACTTCAGAGGTAAAACTCTGTTTTCTAAAACCCAGGTATGCAAGGCTCAAATTCCTCAGGGCTTAATTTAAAAAAAAACAAAATTCCTCAAAGCTTTCCAAACATACTAAGAAGTTTGGACTTCATCTTGTGGGGAACTAGAAGCTCTATAGGGTAGTTAGGTAGCAATGGAAATCACCAAGTTTAGCAAATGATTGAAAGCTGCATGGCCTTCATATTAATAAGGTAAGAATATAGAATCTCGGGATGCACTTATTGGCCCACACCCATGCAGTCATGGCCCCCTCTTCTCCTCTTTAGGAAAGTGCATAAATGAACTTCAGTGTTGCGATTGTCATAGATGCTATGAAAGTAAAGTCTGAAGAAAGGGTTCTCCCACAAGCCAGAGCAGGCTCCTCTGAGCACTAAAGCTTGTCTGAAACCTTAAAACCACCCAAAAGAGAAACAAACACCTCAAAGAGCTGAATTCCCTCTACTGTCCAGTCCTCTACAGAGCTCTAAGTAACCAGTTAGGGCATATGGAGGGATTTTGAGAATTTGTTTCATTAAATACAGTCCATGTTGAGGACTAAGTTATTGTATAAATTATCTAAAGCAGAAGTAAATGTTAAAAATCATTTCCAGTTATGCGCTTCTCTTTAGTATCAGCTAAGGTCTTGTGGCCACACATGTCACTGTACATGCATGGTGAGAATGCAACATGTGGTTTGCATTAAATGTCTTCTGCCCAACCCTACCCAGTGATATGTTGAGAGCTCAAAATAGCCAAAATTGGAGTTATTTCCTCTGAAATTAACAAGAAGTTGAGAGATTCTTCTGCAAAAAGGGAATATACATCTGTCAGTCTAACATTAATGTTCACACACTGCATCATTCTCTCCGTGCAGAGGTCCCCCAAGACCACATTCTTTGTAAATGTAGTAGTCCATCACTCAATGAATCAGCTGACATAAAAGTTACCAAGTTCATGTTTAGGGTGGTGTGATGATCTGACTTTTTTTTTGCATTTACTTGAACTGGGTGATTCTTTATACTACACACACACATACACACACACAAACACACAAACACACACACATCACAGACACACAAAGGCAGAGAATATCACTTACTGAGCCTCAAATATTGGGATGGTTTCCCAAGGCAGCTAAGACTAGATGCTGGTCTGGTCCCTGGTGTAAGGACTAAAAGAAGGGCACTGCCACCATTGTAACAACAAATCCCATGGTAACTGTCCTGGGTGTCTTTCTGAGATGTCCAGTTCCTAAATGTCACTATGTGGCTAAGAACCCTACAGGAGAACTAATTTGTGATACCCAAAACATAAGTACATAGCTGGAGGCAGCAACAGCTGTTTGATCCAAACTATTCACCATCATGCCCTTTAGGTAGACCACTACCTGGACAGCTGTGGCTGGAGATGGCTCATTGGGTAAAAGGTCAGGGACAGTGGCACATGACTATTTCTCCAAATACTGAGGAGAGGGACAATATGGAGAAAGGAGTCTCCTGCAGTGCATTAACCAGACAGCCTAGCAGAATCCTTGAGATCCAGGTTCAGTGAATGGCACTTTCTAGGCAGTAACTCAATCACTGCTGAGATTAGCTTTGCTATGGGTTTGACTCCTCAGAAATAGCTTCATGACCTTGGACTTGAGAAGCAAGAAGTTGGGACTTTTGTTGTTGTTTGGGTTTTTTTTGGTTTTGTTTTTGTTTTTTTGAGACAGGATTTATGTGTAATCACTATGTTCAACCAGGCTGATCTCGAAATCACAGATTCTCTGGTCTCTCAAGTGCTAGAATCAAAGACATCTACTACTATCCTGGTAGGAAAAGGCTGTGTAAAGTAATACATGAGGGAAAAAAAGGTCATGAAGGCAACCTTTATAAAATATTGATAGATTAGTTTGTTTTTAATATTTATTTTTCTTTTGTATGTATATGACTGTGTGTTTGTACAAGGACATATAGGTGCCCTCCAAAAAAAAAAAAAAAAAGCCATCAGAACCCCTACAACACCTGGAGATACATGTGGTAGTAAGCTCACCCTGTGGAGTCTGGAAACCAATCTGTGATCTTTCTGCTTACATGGTTACTTTTTGAGATAGGGTCTCCAAAAACAGGCCAGCCTTGAACTTGCTATGTAGCTGTGTAGCTGAGGATGACCTTGAATCTCTGATCTTCCTGCCTTTACCTCCCAAATACTGGGATTATAGGTAAACACCACCATACATACCCAGTTTCTGGAGAGCCAGGAATAGATCCCAGGGTCTCATGCATGTTAGGCAAGCACTCTCTAAACACTGAGCTACATATATCTCCATCACAAATTGAACTTTCTGGAAGTTAAGAATTCTCTCCAATAGAAGACACTTAAAATTGGCCAGAAAGGCAACACAGTAAGGAATGAAACTGTTGGTATATAAAGCAGACATAGGGCCTGTAGCCAAAGTAGGGAAACAAGTGCAAACCAGTAGAAAAAGACAGCCCAGTAAAAACCGATCAAGGGCTCAGGCAGACATTTCAGAAACCGCGGGCTCTTTTGAGCAAGTGGAAAGGTTGCAGACTTGCCAGTTGTCAGTGAAATCAACAGGCAAATGGAACCATCAGTGCACAGTCATAAGTCTACACAAAAATGTAAAAACTTAATGGCAGGGCCAGTGCAAAAGTAAGGTCTCTTGCCTGGCTCCTTCAATTTGTCTCTGACTTCCACTCCTGCTATGGGACCTGCTCCCAATAAATGCTTGTTTGAAACACATACACAGAGAGACAGAGGGGTGGGGGAGGAGAATAAGAGAGAAAGAGGAACATGCGAGAAGGTGCACACTAGTTCTGTTCATAGTAGCCACAAACTGGAACAACACAAATATCCATCAGCATTAGAGTGGAATTAGGCATGGGCAAGGAAGAGGCCAAGGAGATGGAGAAGCTTAGGGTCAAACTGAGGGCCTCACAGGTGCTAGGGCAGTGCTCTGCTGCTGAGCCTCCAAACTCAAACTCTCTGTGCAAAAGTCATCTGTCCTCTGTAGAGCCCTCAGTCCCTGTCTATCAGGTTCAAGGACTTATCCCTTTAAATTGTTCCTGGTTCTCCTATTTAGGTGAACTAGGAGGTGTGTACCAATCGAAAGTGCCCCAGTACATCAAAAGAAGGCAAGAACAAGGCATCCCTTAGCAATTAAACGTTCCTGCCATCTGAATGTCAGCTCTAGCTTGAGAGAGCTGTGTTTTCCTGTTGCAAAGTGGTGCTTGACATACAAGTATTGCCATGGATGAATCCAAAAGAGGCTGATTAAATGTGATCTTAACCTGTGCTCTGAAGTCCACACCCACTGCCAAGGAGGGCTGCCTACCTGCAGAGGCTCAGCAGGATGGGTCTCCCCTTACCTCCTCTGGCAGGTGTTAATGAGATTAGCAATTAAAAGGCAGGCCAGCAGAGGGCAGACACCAGGACCTGACTGTGAGCCAGCTCAGGAAATGGAGAAGGCATGGCCTCAGTGAGGCAACCAGCTGCATTTCCTGTTCGCCTGCATCCCCTATGCCATGGGCTTGGAAAGTGTGGTGTTTCCCGTACCTGTGCCAGATAGTACATTGGAGTTGAGTGCCCATTAGCAGGATACAGGAGCTGCCTGGGCACCGGGGGCAGTGTTCCTTGATGTAGGTCGGGTATATCACTTGTTCCTAGATATCCCAGGATGCCCTTACCTTCTGTTAAAAAGAGACATCCTGTCAAATGTAGGAGCCTGGATTTGTTTTGACTCTGAACAGCCATCAGTAACCGATAAACAGGGAAGGAGCTTGATCCTGTAGGCAGTGGATGGTCTGGCTGTCTAAAAGCTATGGCTGCCATGGCTGTACTGGTCAAAGACTCTGACATGTTAACTTAGGGGCAGAAAGTAACTACAATAGCCCCCCATGCACTGGTGAGCAGGAGAGCATTGTCCGGCAGCCCACAGAACAATGGATGTCCAATGCCCACATGAATCACTGATGCACTACCTGCCACTCTTCTGCCTGAGAAGACTGAAGAACAAGTAATTTGGGACTGTCATCACCTGCTGATTAAAGAGACAGGAGATTGCAAAGACCTTACAGTCTTCCCTCTGGCCATGGAAACACTAACTTGGTTCACTGATGGGAACCTTGTGAAAGGTAAAGAAAGGACTGGGACAAGGAGGTGAATGAAACCTGCAGAGTTTGAGCCAGCAGCCTGCCAGAAGGAAACTCAGCATGAGAAGCTGAGCTCTTGGCCTTAACACAGGCCTTGAAGCTGGCCAAAGAAAAGCAAAAAAATCTGTAAACCTGTACATGGGCAGCAGTTATGCTGTTATAACTGTCCATGTGCAAGGGGCTATCTGTAAACAAAGGGGACTGGCTAAGCTTTACTGTGAGCAAGTGAGAGAGCCAGAGATGAGCTGACACCTGCATTCCTCCACATTTTCTTCCCACTGTCCTGCTTGAGTCACTGCTGTAATTCTCATTAGGGACAGTGACCTTGAGCATGAGCTAAGTAAGCTCCTTTCTGGACTGCATTGTGTGTGGTCAGTGTTTTAGCACAGCAACGATGCTCACCAGAACGGTAAGATATGATTTTCTTCTTTGCAACTCTGGTGAAGTAAATGTATGTTTTATTGTTTATTTTCATCTCATTTGTTCTTTTGCCAAGATAGGCTCTTAGCAATACAGTCCTTTGTGGCCTTGAACTTGTGACTCCTGTCTCAAGCTTCTGAGTACTGAACAAGGCATGTACCATCCCACTGGTTTGTATTTTTCACTAATTAAATATGAGATGGTTACATTTAATATTCTTTATGTATACTTATTTGTTTTGAGGCAGGGACTTGCTTTGTAGCCAAGCCCGCTTGAAGGTATTAGCAGTCATCTGTCCATACTTCCAAATGCTGCAATTATAAACTTGCATAGAGAAATGGGAGGCAATGGTGTTTGTTTGAAAGACGGGGTAAGGAAACATTGAATAAATAGATTAATTTGAAAACTGCTTCAATTATAAACTTGCACTACACATAGCTACCTAAATGCATGGGGCTTTTTTGTAAAAGTAAAAAATTATATATGTTTAGGTTTATATTTTGTCATGTTCAAAAAACAAGCTGGTAGGTATCTAAGACAGAGGAATATGTTGTCAGTTTAGCATTGCAAATGGAAAGCATTCTAGTTGGAGGAGGGATATATATGACAAATGTGGAAGGCAGTTACCCTATTCACCCTGCTTAAATTTTTTTTTTCTTTTGTTTTACAGAGCATAATAATATTTTAACTTCAGAGAAATGGGAGGCATTGGTGTTTGTTTGAAAGAGGGGTAAGGAAACATTGAATAAATTGATTAATTTGAAAACTGCTTCCCTCAAAGCCAGGAAAACCTCAATTCACTCCTCACAATTCTTGAAAATTAATCCAGATTGCTGGGTTGTGGTTTATGCCTTTAACACCAGTACTTTGGAGGAAGAGTCAGAGGCAGAAAGATCTTCAAAGGCCAGCCTGTTCTACAGAGTAAGTTTCAAGACAGCCAGGGCATCATATAGGAACCTTGTCTCGAGTGAAAAAACATAATGGTTGCATATACTTCTAACTTCAACATTGAGAGGCAGAGATAGGTGGAATGAGAAACTTCATCTCCAAAATACGTAAAAATAAGACAGCAGCTTAAGATACATTGTGCAATTGCATGCCTTTTCTGCACTTGAATAAGAGCAGGTTTCAGTTTCTAGCCCATGTGGTGGACTACAACTGTCCTGAACAGGGAAATCAGAACTGACTTGTGACTTCAGTGGTCACCAGATTCACAAGCAACACACTTAAATACATGAAGGAAAGAATCTCATAGTCTTGTAAGTTAGGCTTAATATCAAAAAACCAAATAGACAGTATCACCCCAAACTTGATTTCTGTCCTCCATTCCTTCTTCATATATATGTCTGATCTACCATCCACCACCAGAGAATAAATGGGTACATAAGAGCCGAGTATATGTAGTGATACAAATAGTTGTTACCAGACAAACTTAAAACTTTGTGGCTCCTTTAATGATCAAACCTGTGTACCACTCAGCCATCCAGGATGATTCTGAAAATATGGGACACTAGGGAGAGCTGAATGATAATGTTGAGATATCACATGTTCCATTAGTATTAAAGTAGAATCATACCACCCATGTCTATAGATGGAATAATACCAATAGTCAGACTGCCTTTCAAAGGTAAGGATAATTGATCCTTCAAGAAGACCATGACATTAGACCATTTTCCTTAATTTAATATGATTGATGTAGATGTGATACATGAAAAATCCTTTTTTTTTTTTCTTAAACACTCAAGTTCACTCATGTGAATTTAGGCACATGAGAACCTTTGGAGTATACTAATCACGTCTGTTTACTCTGAATATAAGGCAGTTCTTAAACAATGATTAGTGAAACTATATTTTTACAATATATAAATAATATTCACTCTACTTCATTCTTTATCCACCAGGAATGGGGCAGGATCTACTGTATTCATAGTAATGGGCAAAGAGGTGATCATGGGAATATTAGTGTAAGTATTGTGTAATTTGAGTACTGTATTGAGAGTGAAAAACTGGCTGTGTTTATACTTGCAATACAGATTGTGCTGAGTACATATTGCTTTTGTCCCATTTGTGGGGAAGGAATTTCATTAAGATTGTTGTTAACTTGGAGCAGGGCAATAATTCAGGTGTGTTTTACTACAGTATAAATTGGAGCAATCTGTATTTACTACCAAAGATATTACACGCAGGGCTATAATTGATGGGATATTTTACTACAGTAGGAATTGTAAAAGGGAGTTGAGCATGGTGACTGACACCTGTAATCTTAACCTGAAAAGGAGGTTGGAGTATCAGGACTCTAGTTTTTTTTTACCACATAGGAGAAGTCAAGCACGAAACAAAGTCATAATTGTTCTTTCTTGCTAGAAGTATTAGGTGATCCTTTTTTCATTTTTTTCTGTTTGGCATAACCTACATTTTTGGCAGTTTATCTCTGTGTAATAGCCCTGCCCATCTTAGCCCATAGTTTGTATTCAAGGGTGGTCTCCAACTCACAGATATCCATTGCACTTCTGTCTCCCAAGTGCTACAATTAAAAAATTGTGACAACACCTGAGGCTTAAACTGCCTTGTATATCAATTTAACCATTTGGCATTCCTATTATTTTGTAGTTCCATTACCATCCTTGCACCTTACTATAATCATATCTGGTTTCATAAAAAAAAAAAAAAAAAAAAAAAACAGACAAGTGTCCATTAACTAGAAAAGACTTGGATACTCATGTAGAATTCCTCAAAAAATGTAAAAAAGACAGAATTCATAAACATAAACTACTCTTATAACAATATGAGGAACTATGTAAACTTCTTCATAGGCCTATGTATGATGCGCATATCACCCCTGACCTCACCGTAGAGAAGCTAAACCTGTTCCAACAACATGTGGCAACTTTGAGGTAAACAAAGGTATGCTTCTGCATTCATTCCCCCATGAAATTTCATTGGACTTTTGTGTATCTCATAACAATTTTGATTGTTTTAAGAATTTAGGCATTAACAGTTTGTCAATATTAATAACAAATCATATTGTGTATGAGAAATTTGGAACTAACTTCAGATTCAAGTTTTGAAAAAGATGGAGTGTGTCAATTTCAATGTGTATTT
Source organism: Phodopus roborovskii (assembly GCF_943737965.1). NCBI lineage: Eukaryota > Metazoa > Chordata > Mammalia > Rodentia > Cricetidae > Phodopus > Phodopus roborovskii. Next base: position 18,125 of record NW_026126041.1, on the reverse strand, counting down.
TCTGTGTCATTGCAGAGTATCGTGGCACTACATACATTGCTTTCGCAGGTAATATGTGTTCAGATTATGCAGTATCAATTTACTTGTATTTATCAATTTGAAAAACCTGACAGCTTTTGCCTTAATTCTAAATAAGGATCCAGTTTGTATTAAGGGATGCTGAGGTAGGCATCACTTCAGTTTTAGACCAGCCTTGTACACAAAGTGAGTTTGGGGACAGGCAGGGATACACAGGGAAACCCTTTCTTGAGTAAACAAACAGAAAAGGCACATACAGGGATATAATAGGTGAAGACAAACAACCACAATACAATATGGAATATATCTGTTTGTTTACTGTGTGTGTGTGTGTGTGTGTGTGTGTGTGTGTGTGTGTGTGTGTGTGGGTGGGTGGGTGTGGGTGTGGGTGTGTGTGTATATTTATGGGGAGAGAGAGACAGAAGCACAGATAGACAGAGACAGAGCAATAGAGAGATCACGTGTCAAAGTCAATTCAATTCCAATTGTCCATCTTATTTATCAGGTTCACATTTATGAAGGTAAACTTTTCTGCCACTGAGACTTACAGATCTCTCTCACTTTTCCAGTGCTATTATGTAGTTGGACTTTCTTGTTAGATTTCTTGGAACAATCCATCCCCAAATAATGACACAGACATTTCTAAATTATGAATGATTAGCCTTTAACTTAACCTTGTTCCCAACAATTTCCTATACCTTAACAAATGTCTATTAGCCTATTGTCTATTATTCTGTATTCGCAGCTCCTTCCTTGTCTTCCTGGCATGGGTCCAGGCCTAGATTCATTCCCCTGAGTTTTTCTCTCAGCCCAGCAATCCTGCCTAACCATTCCTTTTGAGCAATTGGCCGTTTAACTTTTTATTAAACCAATTAAGGGCCTTAGGCAGGCAAGGTAAAAAGCACCCTATTTTCACATAATGATCAAATGTCCCACAAGTTTAACTTTTAATCATCCCCTTCTAGATTTAGCATTTTGCTTGATCTCAGGTCCTTCGTGTTTGTACTTTATTGACTGAGATACCTACTCAGGCCCTATTTTGCTTTGTTGGTAATAGAGGCTGAACTTAAATCTCTTAGTATCAGGAATTCTAGACACTAGCCAATAACCCCTAATTATAGCCCATAATTTACTACTTTTTAATTTAGAAACAAAATCTACCTCAATTTTGTGTGAAAAAGAAATGTAATAAAAAATAGTTATTGTCTCAGAATGCATAGCACTAGCCATTTTAACTAAACTAATGCTTATTTATGTTAACAATATAAAATTTTATTCCTGAGATGATCATGGTGTTTCATGCCTTTGAACCCAGGACTCAGGAGCCAAAAGCATGAATCTCAATGAATTCCAGGCCAGTCACAGATACATAATGAGGCCCTTTCTTAAAAACACAACAATGGAAGAGACAGAAGACTAAAAGTTGAAGCACACTGACTGTACTTACAGAGGATATGAGTTAACTCCCACCATCCAGATGGTAGCTCACGACCATCTACAATCAGATCTGTTGCCCTCTTCTTTTCTACCAGCAGACATTCAAGCAGGGTTCTACATATGACAAAATAACTTTTAAAAATGAAATAAAATGTCCTACTGGTTACTTGAAATCCATCACTGGGCCTCTGCTAGAGTTCCCTCAGCTAAAGACCGCCAAATACTTGTTAGATCCCCATATCCTCTTGGGAACATCCTGAGTCCATGCATGCCGGATATTTTTAAAATTAGTTCATGATTTTTTACATGTAGATCCTTGTTCCCTATATCTCCCTCAATTCCTTCCCTTCCTCTTATCATCTGTTGCCCCCTCACATTCACCCTGACCACCCTGCCATCCTATTCACCCACAATCAACACATAGGGCTAGGCCATCCAAGTGGGGTCATGTATTTCTGACAGCGCATTTGAAGTGTTGATTAGAATGTCTCTTCTATGTCTAGGTTTAGGGGGTATCCCTGGATTGGGGGAATGTGTCCTCAAGGTCCTTTTGCGCACCAGGAATACATCCAGGTCCCACTATCTGAACTCCATTAGACAGCTCACACCTTCTAGCTGATACCCATCTCAGGGGTCTGAGTCAGTTCCATGCTGGATTCACAGCTATCAGTCTGGGGTCCTATTAGCTCCTCCTTCATCAGGTCAGCTGTCTCAACGTGTTTCTGCAACTCGATCTTTTCCTCTCTCTCTGCATCTGGATTCTAGTTAGACGCAATGTTTACTCATGGGTGTTTGCTTCTGTTTTCTACAGAGACTAGATGAGGGCTCCATGTAGTTAGTTGCTGATCTCATATTCAGGGAAGGTCAATAATGGAAGCCTTTCCACTGTTGCTCAGATTGTTAGTTGGAGTCTGTCTTGTAGGTCTCTAGTTATAACTTTAGGTACAACTTTCTCTTCAAACCAATAATGACTTGCTCTTTTATGTTCTCTCCCTCTCTACCATGTTCTAATTTTTGTGCCTGGGTTACCTCATTCATGATTATTTCTTCAAGTGCCATCCACTTGCCTGTGCATTTCAAGATTCCATTTTTTCTGTCTATTAGTAGTCCATTGTGTAGATGTGCCACAAGTTCTTTATCCGTTCTTCAGTTGAGAGGCATCTGGGTAGCTTCTAGGTTCTTGCTATTACAAATAATGCTGCTATACATATAATTAAACACTTGTCTCTGTTGCATGAATGTGGATAATTTGGGTATATGGCTATGAGTGGGATTGCCAGGTCCTGTGGTAAACCAATTCCCATCTTGCTGAGGAACTGCCATAGCTATCTTGAAAATGGCTGTACAAGTTTGATCTCCCAATATCAGTGGAGGAGTGTTACCCTTTCTACACATCCTGTCCAGCAGTACTCAGGAGCCAAAAGCATGAATCTCAATGAATTCCAGGCCAGTCAAAATTACATAATGAGGCCTTTTCTTCAAACACAACAATGGAATGGATAGATGGCTAAGTTCAAGCACACTGATTGTACTTACAGAGGATATGAGTTACTTCCCACCAACCAGATGGTAGTTCACAACCATCTACAATGAGATTGTTGCCCTCTTATTTTCTACCAGGAGATATTCAAGTAGGATATTACATATGATAAATAATTTTTAAATGAAACAAAACGTCCTACTGGATACTTGAAACCCATCACTGGGCCTCTGCTAGAGTTCCCTCAGCTAAAGACCTCAAGATCTCTGTTAGATCCACTAATCCTCTTGGGAACATTCTGAGTCCCTACATACTGAATTTTTTTAAATTATTATTGTTTATTTTACATGTCGATTCCTATCCCTCACTCGATACCCTCCTCCCTCTTACATTCTCTCCTCCTTTACATTCACCCTGACCACCTCCCATTCCATTCACCCCCTCTCCAATATGGGGCTATGCCATCCAGGTAGGATCATGTATTTATAAATTGAGAGTTCAGTTTAAGGTATGGTTAGAGTTATGGTGAGCATTATGGTTGGTGGTAGCGTTAGTGTTGGGTTCCTGAAGCCCAGGAAAGGAGAGAGAGCCCATGGGGAAAATAACAGGAAAGGAAAGTAACGTTCAGATAGAAGAGAGTTTCCCCTTAGCAGTCTATGTAATTATTTGGGACCTTTGCTAAGCAATCAGTGGGATAAGAGATGTGGGAAGAAACATTTGAGGCCCCCATAGATAATGTGACACAGAGCCATAGGTCAATACCTCTACCAGAGTTGATTAATAAAGGAGTAGAGCCATGCTGATATCATGCACCTGGGCTTGCCCAAGGATCCAGAGCTCTTGGGGATTGTACTGCAGAAGCAATGGGGGAAATGTGGGTAGGAGCAAGATGTGTAAACTGATGGACTACCTGTGAGGTCTAGACAGAGAGGGAAACTTTGGAAAAACACGGAGGGCCAGAATCAGGGTTTGGTGTGATAGCAGAACCTAGAGCCCAGAGACAGAAAGGTGAAACAGGAGCCCAGGTCTGAAGCAGGCACATGGGTTTGCCATCCTGTAGTGCTTGTTGCCTCAAGGGATGGAGTCACCTTTGATACATGTGAACTTCCTGGCAGAGGATGAGGAGCTGTAGCTCTGTAGAACCCTGACATGCCCTTGGTCAGCACCCAAAGAGGAAGCAGAAGCAAGGAGCAAGTCCTATCCTTTTCTGAGGAAGCAGTGCAGCATGGAAAGTAGGGCTCCATTCCACACAGCTGCCTGCAGTCTAAGCATAGAGAGGAATGCTGCATGCCAGGCATTATCACTGAACTTCCAGGCCAAGACTGCCTTGTGGAAATTGTACAAGGATGTTCTGTGTTTTCCCAGTCCACACACAGAAGCCACCAGCTACAAGTGGCTAAATGATTGTCATGATAAACAGTCAATTCCAGGCTCTTTCTTGACAAAAAATAGGCTTATCTGCAAGTTTGTGGTGTTGAGGAACACTTGGCAAGTGAAATTCCACATGAAGATGCTATGTACACTAGGTACTTTAGTGAGGCTACCCTGGACGTAATATCAAAATCCTGGAGATTTTAAGGATGTGGGCAGCTTCTGAAAAGGTCAGGGTTCCTAGTGTGAGACATATGACCCAGGAAATACAGGAGAAGAGCCATTTTTAAATTCTTAATATTTATCTAAAAATACATAATTAAAACTATAGCTTCATATATATAGTAGTATCAAAGTTTCAGTTTTACTTTCCAAAATTTTTATTTAGTAAATGTGCATGCATTTGTTCCTGAGTGACAGGAGCATTCAGAACCCAGAAGAGGGTATCAGGTCTCCTGTTAAAAGAATTACAGATAGGTGTGAACTACCATGTGGATGCTAGGAATTGAACCAGGCTTCCTCCTAGGGCTTTAACCACTGAGCCATCCCTTGGTGCCCCAAGCCCTGCAGAGCTGCATTTGTTCTGAAAAGTGAATCCTATGTGTTTTTTGGGACTGGGGCTGATATGTCTTATTCAACCTTAGAGGTAGGTTTCTCACCTGAAGCAAAATGCTGTGGATTTTTAGACTTCAGAGGTAAAACTCTGTTTTCAAAAACCCAGGTTTGCAAGGCTCAAATTCCTCAGGTCTTAATTTAAAAAAAAAACAAAATTCCTCAAAGCTTTCCAAACATACTAAGAAGTTTGGACTACATCTTGTGGGGAACTAGAAGCTCTAGAGGGTAGTTAGGTAGCAATGGAAATCACCAAGTTTAGCAAATGATTGAAAGCTGCATGGCCTTCATATTAATAAGGTAAGAATATAGAATCTCGGGATGCACTTATTGGCCCACACCCATGCAGACATGGCCCCCTCTTCTCCTCTTTAGGAAAGTGCATAAATGAACTTCAGTGTTGCGATTGTCATAGATGCTATGAAAGTAAAGTCTGAAGAAAGGGTTCTCCCACAAGCCAGAGTAGGCTCCTCTGAGCACTAAAGCTTCTCTGAAACCTCAAAACCACCTGAAAGAGAAACAAAAACCTCAAAGAGCTGTATTTGCTCTACTGCCCCATCCTCTACAGAGCTCTGAGTAACCAGTTAGGGCACATGGAGGGCTTTTGAGAATTTGTTTCATTAAATGCAGTCCATGTTGAGGACTAAGTTATTGTATAAATTATCTAAAGCAGAAGTAAATGTTAAAAATCATTTCCAGTTATTTGCTTCTCTTTAGTATCAGCTAAGGTCTTGTGGCCACACATGTCACTGTACGTGCATGGTGAGAATGCAACATGTGTTTTGCCACTAAATGTCTTCTCCCCAACCATACCCGGTGATAAGGTGGAAGCTCAAAATAGCCTAAATTTGAGGTATTAGCACAGAAATTAACAAGCAGATGAGAGATTCTTCTGTAAAAAGTTAATATACTTCTGTCAGTCTAACATTAATGTTCACACACTGCATCACTCTCTCAGTGCAGAGGTCTCCTAAGACCACACTCTTTGTAAATGTAGTAGTCCATCACTCAATGAATCAGCTGACATAAAAGTTACCAAGTTCATGTTTAGGGTGGTGTGATGATCTGACTATTTTATTTGCATTTACTTGGACTGGGTGATTCTTTATACTACACACACACACACACACACACACACACACACACACACACACCCCCCATAGAGACACAAAGGCAGAGAATTTCACTTACTGAGCCTCAAATATTGGAATGGCTTCCCAAGGCAGCTAAGACCAGATGCTGGCCTGGTCCCTGGTGTCAGGACTGAAAGAAGGGCACTGCCACCATTGTACCAACAAATGCCATGGTAACTGTCCTGAGTATCTTTCTGAGGTGTCCAGTTCCTATATATCACTATGTGACTAAGAACCCTACAGGAGAACTAATTTGTGATACCCAAAACATAAGTACATAGCTGGAGGCAGCAACAGCTGTTTGATCCAAACTATTCACCATCATGCCCTTAGGTAGACACTCTACCTGGAGGGCTGTGGCTGGAGATGGCTCATTGGGTAAAAGGTCAGGGACAGTGGCACATGACTATTTCTCCAAATACAGAGGAGAGGGACATTATGGAGACAGGAGGATCCCTGCAGTGCATTAACCAGCCAGCCTAGCAGAATCCTTGTGATCCAGGTTCATTGAAGGGCAGTTTCTAGGCAGTAACTCGTTCACTGCTGAGATTAGCTTTGCTAAGGGTTTGACTCCTCAGTAATAGCTTCATGACCTTGGACTTGAGAACCAAGAAGTTCGGATTTTTGTTGTTCTTTTGGTTTTTTTGGTTTTGTTTTTGTGTTTTTGAGACAGGATCTGTGTGTAATCACTATGTTCAACCAGGCTGATCTCGAAATCACAGATTCTCCTGTCTCTCCAGTGCTAGAATTAAAGAAATCCACTACTATCCTGTTAGGAAAAGACTGTGTAAAGTAAGACATGAGGGAAAAAAAGGTCATGAAGGCAAACTTTTAAAAATATTGATAGATTAGTTTGTTTTTAACATTTATTTTTATTTTGTTTGTGTATGTAAAATCACATATAGGTGCCCTCCAAAAAAAAAAAAAAAAAAAAAAAAAAAAAAAGCCATCAGATCCCCTACAACACCTGGAGTTACAGATGGTAGTGAGCTCACCCTGTGGAGGCTGGAATCCAAAAGAGGCTGAGGAAATGTGATCCTTTCCCTGTGCTCTGAAGTCAATACCCATTGCTGAGGAGGCTGCCTTTCCTGCAGAGGCTTGGCTGGGTGTGGATTGCCTTACCACCTGTGGCAGGTGTTAATGAGATTAGCAATTAAAAGGCAGGCAAGCAGTGGCTAGACACCAGGACCTGACTGAGAGCCAGATCAGGAAATGGAGAAGGCATGGCCTCAGTGGGGCACGCAGCTGCAATTCCTGTTTGCCTGCATCTCCTATGCCATGTTCTTGTCAAACTGTATTGTTTACCGTACCTGTGCCAGATGGTACAGCAGAGTTGAGTGCCCACTAGCAGGATGCAGGAGCTGCCTGGACTCCTGTGGCAGTGATCCTTGATGTAGACCAGATATCTCACTTGTTCCTAGATATCCCTGGATGCCCTTACCCTCTGTTAAAAAGAGACATCTTGTCAAATGTAGGAGCCTGGATTTATTTTGACTCTGATCAGCCATCAGTAACCGATAAACAGGGAAGGAGCTTGTTCCTGTAGGCAGTGGATGGTCTGGCTGTCTAAAAGCTATGGCGGCCATGGCTGTACTGGTCAAAGACTCTGACATGTTAACTTAGGGGCAGAAAGTAACTACAATAGCCCCCCATGCACTGGTGAGCAGGAGAGCATTGTCTGGCAGCCCACTGTCCAATGGATGGATGACCATGCCCACATGAATCACTGATGCACTACCTGCCTCTCTTCTGCCTGTGAAGACTGATGAACGAGTAATTTGGGACTGTCATCAACTGCTGATTAAAGAGACAGGAGTTTGCAAAGATCTTACAAACTTCCCTCTGGCTGAGGAAGCACTAACTTGGTTCACCGATGGGAACAGTTACCTTGTGAAAGGTAAAGAAAGGACTTGGACAGCGATGTGAATTAAACCTGCCCTGTTTGGGCCAGCAGCCTGCCAGAAGGAACCTCAGCATGAGAAGCTGAGCTCTTGGCCTTAATACAGGCCTTGCAGCCGGCCAAAGAAAAGAAAAAATCTGGAAACTTGTACACAGGCAGCAGTTATGCTTTTATAACCGTCCATGTGCACGGGGCTATCTGTTAACAAAGGGGACTTGCTAAGCTTTACTGTGAGCAAGTGAGAGAGCCAGAGATGAGCTGACAACTGCATTCCTCCACATTTTCTTCCCACTGTCCTGCTTAACTCGCTGCTATAATTTTCTTTAGGGACAGTGACCTGGAGCATAAGCTAAGTAAGCCCCTTTCTGGCCTGCATAGTGTGTGGTCCGTGTTTTAGCACAGCAACAGAAGCACACCAGACCGGTAAGATATGATTTTCTCCTTTTCAACTGTGGTGAAGTGTAGGGAGCTGTCCCTGCATTCTCCATTACAAGATGGCGCCTGCATCCCGCTGGCGTTGAGAGTAAACAAGTCAGTGAGCAGGTGCAGGGTGATTTTTCCCTCCCTTGGCCTCTGCCTCTCCCGTGGCGTCATGATGGGCCGATGAGCTGCAGCCAATCAGGAGGTGACACGTCCGAGGCGAAGGTTATAAACCTATATAGGGGTTGGGTTTTGGGTATTTGGGGTCTCTGTTCTGTAAGCTTATGCTCTCCCTCTCAAGATGCATTCAAGCTTTACTGCAGAAGGATCCTGAGTGTGCTGCATCATTCTTGGTGGCGACAGGACTTCTGTTGCCAAAACCCGGGAACTGAGACCTCATCATCGTCAGCCCATCGGAGACCCCCTTGACTACAAGGAGGATTCAGAACTGCTGGCAGACGTGCTGGGAGAGGTAGGTCTTTTCTGGGCCTTGGTAAGAGGTCCAGGATAGCAAGTCAGAAACCGAGCATAATGAGAGGTTGGGCGCATGCAGGAAAAAAACCAGTCCCCCCCCCAAAAAAGTTAAAAAGGCCCTCCCGGTGATTCTAATGACAAGGGAGTGTATTTGTCAGAAACCAAAGCAGTTAATTTGTCTAAGCTGGGTGTGGTGGCACATGCCTTTAATTCAAGCACTTGGGAGACAGAAGCAAGCAAATCTCTTGTGAGTTCAAAGTAACCCTGGTATGCAGAGTGAATTCCAGGAAAGATAAGAGTTACACAGAGAAACCCTGTCTCAAAAAATGAAACAATAGAAGTAAAAGAAACAGAGTAATAATAAAGCCATGTAAAGATGAAAAGCTCAGAGAGAATCTGGTTACAGTTTGCTATTGTGTTGTCTCTGCATTCATTGTTTGATTGCTGAGAAAATAACAACTGATAAAGGAAATGTTGCTGGATTAATTCAATTGATATATTTTAAAAATGCTTTGACTCCAAAATTTAAGTTCAAGGACAAGTTACTGGGAAAAAGGATTTCTATTTTTTTTCAACAGGAAATAAAAAGCTGTGGATTCCTTCCAGACTAATGTGGTTTGATCAAGCCAGACCCCCTGAAACCTCGGTTCATATTGCAGAATAGGACCTTTGAGTTTGAGCAGATGCTTTGGGAGTTGAGAGCCGCCATTATTCAGATAAACTTCACGTGCCTTGATCTATCCTTGATGGAGGGACTGTTGTCGTGGATTGCTTCAGCTGTTTCCTATTTCAAGGAATGGGGGGGGGGTGGGATTGTTTGGTGCAGCCATTTGCTGCGGACTTGTGTTGCTTCTCTGGCTGGTGTGTAGGCTCAGGGCTCAAACTAAGAGAGACAAGGTGGTTATCACCCAGGTGCTTACAGCTTTGGAAAAAGGGGCTTCCACTGATATTTGGTTATCTATGCTTAAGCAGTAGGCTGCTGGCTAGACAGCTCTTGCACGCCCGGAGCCTAGGCTCATTGCACAGGGTACAGTGTCAGGCTTGAGCAGCCCATGAGGGATGCTGAGCAAATTACTGATGGCTGTTCAGAGTCAAAACAAATCCAGGCTCCTACATTTGACAGGATGTCACTTTTTAACAGAAGGTAAGGGCATCCTGGGATATCTAGGAACAAGTGATATATCCCACCTGCATCAAGGATCACTGCCACCTGTATCCAGGCAACTCCCGTATCCTGCTAGTGGGCACTCAACTCCACTGTCCTACCTGGCACAGGTATGGGAAACACCACCCTATCCAAGCCCATGGCATAGGGGATACAGGCAAACAGGAACTACAGCTGGTTGCCTCAATGAGGCCATGCCTTCTCCATTTCCTGAGCTGACTCTCAGTCAGATCCTGGTGTCTGGCCACTGCTGGCCTGCCTTTTAATTGCTAATCTCATTAACACCTGCCAGAGGCCTTAAGGGGAGACCCACCCTGCTGAGCCTCTGCAGGTAGGCAGCCCTCTTTGGCAAAGGGAATGAATCACATTTCCTCAGCCTCTTTTTGGATTCATCCATGGCAATACTTATATATCAAGCACCACTGTGCAACAGGAAAACACAGCTCTCTCACGCTAGAGCTGACATTCAGATGGCAGGAACATTTAAGTGCTAAGGGATGCCTTGTTCTTGCCTTCTTTTGATCTACTGGGGCACTTTGGATTGGTACACACCACCTAGTTCACCTAAATAGGAGTTGAGAGAAGAATTTAAAGGGATAAGTACTTGAACCTGATAGACAGGGACTCTGGGCTCTACAGAGGACAAATAACTTTTGCACAGAGAGGTTGAGTTTGGAGGCTCAGCAGCAGACCACTGCCCTAGCACCTGTGAGGCCCTCAGTTTGACCCTAAGCTTCTCCATCTCCTTGGCCTCTTCCTCACCCATGCCAAATTCCACTCTAATGCTGATTGATATTTGTGTTGTTCCAGTTTGTGGCTACTATGAACAGAACTAGTGTGCACCTTCTAGCATGTTCCTCTTCCTCTCTTATTCTCCTCCCCCACCCCTCTGTCTCTCTGTGTATGTGTTTCAAACAAGCATTTATTGGGAGCAGGTCCCATAGCAGGAGTGGAAGTCAGAGACAAATTGAAGGAGCCAGGCAAGTGACCTTACTTTTTCACTGGCCCTGCCATTAACTTTTTACATTTTTGTGTAGTCTTATGACTGTGCACTGATGGTTCCATTTGCCTGTTGTTTTCACTGACAACTGACAAGTCTGCAACCTTTCCACTTGCTCAAAAGAGCCCGTGGTTTCTGAAATGTCTGCCTGAGCCCTTGATCGGTTTTTACTGGGCTGTCTTTTTCTACTGGTTTGCACTTGTTTCCCTACTTTGGCTACAGGCCCTATGTCTGCTTTATATACCAACAGTTTCATTCCTTACTGTGTTGCCTTTCTGGACAATTTTAAGTGTCACTTAGCACACAGCTAGGATCTCCACCACCATCAGGAGCAGCAGGGACAGCGTGCCTGCAGAGTCATTGAAGATGTCAAACCAGTAGTTCCCAGCCTCTATGGTGAACTCCATGCCGATGGCACAGTTGATGTGGCACACCAGACCTGGAACACAAGATCACTGCTCATCTCTCTGAGACTCCCTGAGTCATCCCACATTAGATGTCAACAAGAGCCATCCATCCCTAGGTGTGCTGTGGAGGGTGAGTTCCCACATCAGCTATAAGAGCTGCTTTGTAGGGGATTTCATAGCAGAAAAACAACAGCAACAGTTAGGGTATTGCTCTTTAGGGGACATCATATAACGGCTGAAAGTCTTTGAATGCTGAATATACCAAAACATACCCTTGAGACTGTGAGAATTGTACTTAAATGTGGTGTGGGGTCCTAGAGAAGGATTGGTTTGGGAGGAAACTACAATTTACATAGGTGCTATCACATACCAGGGTCTGGTCATGTACCTTAGCAGATTAAACCTCCAAGGTAGTAGTCAGGGATCCCTTGTATACTGGGATGCCAGGGCTTAGTGTTGTCTGATATCTCCCTGTAGTACAACATGGCAGAGTCAATATTTGACTCCACGTTTACATATGACTTCCTAAGGCTTTGCATGGTGCCTCTGAATTCATAGTAGCCCTTCCCACTGCCATACCATTATATGTCAAACATTGGGAGGCTCCCTCAGTAGAGGATTAAGTGCTGGATTGGGAGCTACATGCATTTGTACTGTGGAACACAGATTCCCAATTTACGAAAAATAAATAAAATGCCATGTGCTATCATGCTTCGAGGAATGGGGAAGAGGACACTTCCCACATGATATCTAGGACATGTGATCAGAAGTGACATTATCTATCATGGACATAGTGCCATCAGAGGCACATGAGGGTTCTCATGATCCTGGCTGGGTGGCAAGGTGGTGAAATAAAAAATGGGTCTCTGTGGTGCATATTACCTGTGCATACAGCTCCTAGAACAACTGATCCAAGTGGAGGTGAGTATCACCAAAGCAGGAGCACAGCTACACCACTGCAGCCCTTCTGGAGTAGTCTTAGAAGCACATGGCCCCTAATAAGACCCCTCCACTGATTGTCTTGCATTTTGCCATCCACACATGCCCAGCCTCCACTGCCTGGTGTCCTAACCTCTAATGGCTGCCTTGGGTTGGTAACTGGAGAAGACCTTGATGTCTGTCATAGGGGTGAGGATGGCCGCTGTGTGTCCAAGCAGGCTCCCCCATACCCAGCATCATCAGCAGCATGAAGAAGTAGAGAACTGACCACAGCTGGGACACTTCCATGCTTCTAATGGCCTCAGTGTAGACGATAAATGCCAGGCCCATGCCCTGGAAAGCCTGCAGATGATTAATAGACACCAGTTACTCATGTGAGTCAGAGGGGACAGGAGTGGAACACCATAGTTCGAATGTGGAAGGTCTATCCTCCATGTGTTGCTGCACTCTTTCAGGTGTGTAACTGTAACACCAAAAATAAAAATCCAGAGACAGGTATTGGGGTTCAAGCTTCAAGCTGAAGGTCAGAGAAGCAAACCAGCTGAGCCACTAGCTCTTACATCTACCTCAGTCTATAAGGGGGTGATCCTGTCCCTGCAAGATGTCTAGCAAACCTAAGACTGCTGCCTCTCCTCAGGGTGCCTAGAGACCAAATCTCTCAATGCAGCCTGAGACATTGGGTTTCTGATTTTTATATGCCTCTCTAGAGCTGGGATTAAAGGTATGAGCTCTGTTAATCTTTTAGACTGATTCACTCTAGTGTATCCCTGGGAGGTTTCACACTCCCAGAGATCCACCCAAAGCTTGTGCCTCCACTGTCTGGCTAGCTGTTATGGATGCTGGGATTAAAGTTATGTGTCACCTTTGCCTGATTGCAATAGCCTGTGACTGGCTTTGCTTTTTGAATCCTCGGGCAAGTTTTGACAAATCATACATAATATATCACCACATATAAATTTCTGGACTTTCAGACCTGGGCTCTTACTGGAGATAGTAGAACATTGGGTAAGTGCCTTGAAGTTTTGTAGCCCGCTGTCACTTCCTGTCTGTTCTTGGCTTCCTTGTCCATCAATAGTTAGTGTCTTAGGCTCATGAGTCTATTGTCATGAATTGTACAATCTTTGTCCACCATGATAGATTGTACCTCTCACACAGGAGAGCAAAATAAGTACCTCCCTCATGACCGTGTTAGTTATTTGTTTATAGCAACACAATTTGTTTTGACTGATACATAAATGTAAATAAGCTCAGTGGAGTAAGCACAGTGGGAATAGTAGGCTTCAGAAGCAGATAAGGATAACATGACATTGAGATTTTTAACTGAATATTAGATATCAGACAACAATTATTTCACTATTATTAGCAGGAGCCATCAATTCTAAACAATGTAAGTGTTAAAATACTCCCTCCTGGGTACTCTGATCTCACTCTCCTGCCCATGACTACCACCGAAAGCAACACAAGGAAGACAATTTGAATCAATGACTTAAAAAAAAATAGTGTTTTCAATAATTATCATAATTATTGGTTTAAATGTTATCTATAATGTTAATATTGGATTAGATATGGCTGAAGAGAGAAGGAGTGGACAGGGACTTATTTCTCAGGGTACTTCTATTCAATCAAACGTAGTTTGACATAAAGATGCACTTAAATTGGACTAATGGTGTCTGTATACACTGTGAACCTTAACATATCTTGATATATAATGGACTTCAATCGTACAACAAGCTGCTGAAACTCAGAAAATCACATCAGCTAGCCTGTGCGTGCCAGGTTGCCAACTGCTTAAAACAAAGTTCAAAGAAAGCAAATATAAGTTTTATCCATCGAGCACTGTGTATACTTCATTTACTATATCTTTTTAAATTTTATTTTATATGCATTGGTGTTTTGCTTGCATGCATGTCTGTGCGTTTGTCTCTTTCGTTTTTATGAAACCAGATATGAGTATAGAAAAGTGCAAGGATGGTAAAGGAACTACAAAATAATAAGAATACCAAATGGTTAAATTGAAATACAAGGCAGTTTAATTCTGGGGTGGTGGCACAATTTTTTAATTGTAGCACTTGGGAGACAGAAGGGCATTGGTTATTTGTGAGTTGGAGACCACCCTTGAATACAAACTATGGTCTAAGATGGGCAGGGCTATTTCACAGAGATAAGCTGCCAAAAATGTAGGTTATGCCAAACAGAAAAGAATGAAAAAAGGATCACCTAATACTTCTAGCAAGAAAGAACAATTATGACTTTGTTTCGTGCTTGACTTCTCCTATGGGGTAAAAAAATAACTAGGGTCCTGATACTCCAACCTCCTTTTCAGGTTAAGATTACAGGTATCAGTCATCATGCTCAACGTCCTTTTACAATTCCTACTGTAATAAAATATCCCTGAATTATAGCCCTGCATGTAATATCTTTGGTAGTAAATACAGATTGCTCCAATTTATACTGTAGTAAAACACACCTGAATTATTGCCCTGCTCCATGTTAAAAACAATCTTAATGAAATTCCATCCCCAAAAATGGCACAAAAGCAATATGTACTCAGCAGAATCTGTATTGCACAGCCAGTTTTTCACTTTCAATACAGTACTCAAATTACACAATACTTACACTAATATTCCCATGATCACCTCTTTGCCCATTACTATGAATACAGCAGATCCTGCTCCATTTCTACTGGATAAAGAAGGCAGTAGAGTGAGTATTATTCAAATATTGTAAAAATATAGTTTCACTAATCATTGTTTAAAAATTGCCTTATATTCAGGGAAAACAGATGAAATTAGTATACTCCACATGTTCTCATATGCCAAAATTCATATGAGTGAAAGTGAGTGTTTAAGGAAAAAACAGTATTTTTTAAATAGCAAATCTGCGTCATTTATATTAACTTAAGGAAAATGGTCTAATGTCATGGTCTTCTTGAAGGATCAATTATCCTTACCTTTGAAAGGCAGTCTGACTGCTAGTGTTATTCCATCTACACACATGGGTGGTATGCTTCTACTTTAATAGTAATTAGAACATGAGATACCTCAACATTATCACTCAACTCTCCCTGGTGTTCCATATTTTCAGAATCATCCTGGATGGCTGAATGGTGCACAGCTTTGATCATTAAAAGAGCCACAAAGTTTAAAGTTTGCTTGGTAACAACTATTTGTATCACTACATATACTCTGCTCTTACGTACCCATTTATTCTCTGGTGGTGGATGGTAGCTCAGACATATATATGAAGAAGGAATGGAGGACAGAAATCAAGTTTGGGGTGATACTGTCTACCTGTTTTTTTTTCTGATATAAAGCCTAAATTACAAGACTATGAGATTATTCCCTACATGTATTTACGTGTGTTGCTTGTGAACCTGGTGACCACTGAAGTCAGAAGTCAGTGCTGGATTCCCTGGAATAGCAGTTAGAACAGTTGTAGTCAACCACATGGGCTGGAAACTGAAACCTGCTCCTATGCAAGAGCAGAAAATACTTGCAACTGCTCAACCTATCTTCAGCTGCTGTCTTATTTTTACGTATTTTGGAGATGAAGTTTCTCATTCCACTTGGAGATGAAGTTTCTCATTCCACCTATCTCTGCCTCTCAATGTTGAAGTTAGAAGTATATGCAACCATTATGTTTTTTCACTCGAGACAAGGTTCCTATATGATGCCCTGGCTGTCTTGAAACTTACTCTGTAGAACAGGCTGACCTTTGGAGATCTTTTCTGCCTCTGCCTCCACAGTACTGGTGTTAAACGCATAAAACACAACCCAGCAATCTGGATTAATTTTCAAGAATTGTGAGGATTGACTTGAGGTTTTCATGGCTTTGAGGGAAGTAGTTTTCAAATTAATCAATTTATTCAATGTTTCCTTACCCCTCTTTCAAACAAACACCAATGCCTCCCATTTTTCTAAAGTTAAAATATTATTATGCTCTGTAAAACGAAAAAAAAAATTGTAAGCAGGGTGAATAGGGTAATTGCCTTCCACATTTGTCATATATATCCCTCCTCCAACTAGAATGCTTTCCATTTGCATTGCTACACAGACAACACATTCCTCTGTCTTAGATACCCACCAGCTTGTTTTGAACACCCCAAAATTTAAGCCTAAACATATATCATTTTTTACTTTTACAAAAAAAAGCCCATGCATTTAGGTAGCTATGTATAGTGCAAGTTTATAATTGCAGCACTTGGAGATATGGATAGATGACTGCTACTATCTCCAAGCTGGCCTTGGCTACAAAGCAAGACCCTGCCTCAAAACAAATGAGTATACATAAAGAAACTTAAATGTAACCATCTCATATTTAATGAGTGAAAAGTACAAACCAGTGGGATGATACATGCCTTGCTTGGTACTCAGAAGCTTGAGACAGGAGTCACAAGTTCAAGGCCACAAAGGAATATATTGCTAAGAGCCTATCTTGGAAAAAGATCAAATGAGATGAAAATAAACAATAAAACATACATTTACTTCACCACAGTTGATAAGAAGAAAATCATATCTTCTTTTGCTGTGCTAAAACACTGACCACACACAATGCAGGCCAGAAAGGGGCTTACTTAGCTTATGCTCAAGGTCACTGTCCCTAATGAGAATTACTACAGCGTTCAAGCAGGACAGTGGGAAGAAAGTGTGGAGGAATGCAGTTGTCAGCTCATCTCTGGCTCTCTCACTTGCTCACAGTAAAGCTTAGCTCGTCCTCTTTGTGTACAGATAGCCCCGTGCACATGGACAGTTATAAAAGCATAACTGCTGCCCTTGTACAAGTTTCCAGATGTTATCTTTTCTTTGGCCAGCTGCAAGGCCTGTGTTAAGGCCATGAGATCAGCTTCTCATGCTGAGGTTCCTTCTGTCAGACTGCTGGTTCAAACAGTGCAGGTTTTATTCACATCACTGTCCCAGTCCTTTTAGTGCTTCCCCTGCCAGAGGGAAGTCTGTAAGATCTTTGCAAACTACAGCCTCTTTAATCAGCAGTTGATGACAGTCACAAATTACTAGTTCATCGGTCTTCTCAGGCAGAAGAGTGGCAGGTAGTGCATCAGTGATTCATTTGTGCATTGGTTATCCATCGGTCTGTGGGCTGCTGCACAATGCTCTCCTGCTCTAGTGCATAGGGGTCTATTGTACTTACTTTTTGCCCCAAAGATAACTTGTCAGCATCTTTGACCAGTACAGCCATGGCAGACATAACTTTTAGACAGCCAGACTGTTGTTCTTCTGCTGCAGCTAATGCCTAAGAAACATACAAAGGAGACTCAGTGCCCACGTGGTGTTTATTGAGTGAAGGGAGAGAAAGAGGGCTTAGCTGTTGGCCAACTGAAAGAAGGAGAGAGAGAGAGAAGCGAGACCAGAGACAGAGCAGAGAGACCAGAGAGAGGCAGAGAGAGAGCAGAGAGAGATAGGTACTTGGTGTAGTTGCTTTAAACGAGGCTTGTGCATGCCTAACTGAGTCCTCTTGTTGCCAGGTAAAGCTGATGTAGAGATGGCAAGGCCATGAGCATCCTGCCCATCCTTGTGTCCGGGGTCAGCTGGCTGCTAGTTCGTAACATTTCCACATATTATTGTTATTAAAAAAGGTGGGGGTTGGGCGTGGCAGGTTAGGGAATAAGGACATTGAGTTCTGGAGACTGCTTCCTGCTGAAATGGGGGTGTAGATAGTCTTTGGGATATCCGAGAAGGCTGGGGTGCGGCCAACTCCTGGTAGCTGGTTGTTTCATCACAGTTCTGACAGTATGGGGCTCTGGCATCTCTTTGA